>NW_015169796.1:774793-812555 GCF_001447785.1 Gekko japonicus | reverse complement strand
CCGGCTCCTTACTTGCCAATTTCCTCGTACAGCTGGTACTCGTCGGTGAAGCGGGTGCAGGTCACGGTCGTTGCCATCGCGGCTGCAGCTCCACTCCGCAATGAGCCGCCCGGGCTCCGCTCCGGCTTGGACTCGGGCTGGCAGCGGGGGAAGGAGGGGCTGCCTGGCAGGCGGGGAAGACGACGAGGAGGAGGGAGGCGGAGGCGGAGGAGGGGGGCGAGGCTCAGATCGGGGGCAAGAGACGCCCAGCCCCTGCTTTGCCTGCCTGCGTGCAGAACGTCCCTGCACAAGCCAGCGCCTGGCGAGGAACGGAGCCGCCGCTGGGCAGAGCCCGGGAGGGGCGCCGGGGGAGGGGCGCCGCCAGCCTCAGGGGAGAGGGAGCGCAACCCTGCCGCGCATCAGCCGCCCCCGGGCCCACCTCGCTACGGGAGGGGGGGGAGGACTGGAACCGCTCCAACGCGCTCAGCCTGCAGCACGCTTGGGGGGGGGGGCGTAGAGGGGGCCCGGGCCTACCAACCCACCCGCCTCCAGGGGGACCAGAGCCCCACCTTCCCTCCTCCGCTACGCGGTCAGGGCCCGGCACTCGCTCGCGCGTACCGGCTTCCAGGACCGCACGCAGCGGACGGGGTTTCCCCACGTGCAGCACTCGCGCGGGGTTCTCCCGCGGCCTAGTTACAACCTCCTCCTCTTTCTGCTGCCCTGACGGCCACCCCAGCGGCTCAGAGCCCCCACCCCTTTGCAAACGCCTTCTGCCTCTCCAGCCAGCCACAATTGCCAGCTAGCTTATCCCAAGCCCACCTTACGCCCTACTGCGGGTGTCCGTCCCCGGCCGCTCTATCCCCACATAGGCTCAGTTAAACACACTTCACGCACACAGAGATGCTTCAGGGCTCCAGTGCGCGTGCACACACACATCGCTGTAAAAGACCACACGGTTGGGACTCCACTTGGTCACGCACATACACCAAAGTCCCAGAGGCGTTTCAGTCGCCCACTGGTGGTGCTTGGGAGATGGTTTGTAATCACTCATTTGCACCGTGGGGGATCCAGCTCGGTTTTTGCGCCTGCTTCCGGCCTGCAGAAACCGATAGCAGCCAAGATTCGGAGAACTGGTTGTGTTTTCTTCTTCCCAGTGCCTCTGATTCTGCTATGTCTAGTTGTTGCTGACCTGAGCATTTTCCCATGCTGCATAGAAACACCATAGATGGTATAGAATAGAGACAGTGGTAGTAGGCCCTTTAAGATACCTGCTGGATGCGCCATTGTACAGTACTGACTGAACATACCCCTTCCACTTGCTGTCTTTGACCAATGCCATGTTATCTCTGCAGAATTATGTCTGTGATACAATCCACTATATGGAGCTGCGGTGGCTCAAGTGGTTAAGACGCTGAACTGCAGGCTGTGGAAGGTCAGTAGTTCAGCAGTTCAAGACCCGGGTGCCGCATGATGGAGTGAGCTCCCATCTCTAGTTCCAGCTCCTGCCAACCCAGCAGTTCGAAAGCAAGAAATTGCAAGTAGATAAATAGGTACCACTTCAGTGGGAAGGTACCAGCGTTCCATGCGCCTTGGTGTTTAGTCATGCCGGCCACATGACCATGGAAACGTCTTCGGACAGTGCTGGCTCTTCGGCTTTGAAACGGAGATGAGCACCACAACCCTAGAGTCGGATTCGACTGGCTTTCGAGCAAGGGAACCTTTACTTACAATCCACTAACAAACATCTTTCCTGTAACAAATGCACACAGTAAACTCTGCTGGTTTGGAAGGAGTAGGAGGTATTTATCACTTGAAGACAGAAGTGGGGGAGGGTCATTCAGGAGCAAGGGAAATGATGAGCTTCAATCCCGTAACTACAATGGGGCATCTCAGGGCCGGGCCCCCAGACTTCTCATCCAACCAGTTTCCTTTTCCTTTTTTTTTGTGCGCCACAGCTGAGCCGTCTCCCTGCCCTGCCTGCCAATGCCCTTGCTCCTCACCTCTTTCTCATTGCTTTAAAAAAAAAAACCTTTTACTCTCGTCGCTCCTGACACAGACTGGGTGTGTGTGCAGGGGTGCCCCAGACTTATTTAAATGCCCCCCGAAGTAAAACAAAATCCTGGTTACAGCCCTGATGATCTTATTCCTGAAAAAATTATGGAGTGGTTGAACACAATTCAAATCAAATAGCGTGTGTGTATGTTTAAAGTGCTGTCAAGTCACAGCTGACATATGGCGACTGCAGCAAGGGGCTTTCAAGGCAAGTGAGAAGCAGAGGTGGTTTGTAATTGCCTTCCTCTGCAGAGGCTTCCAAGCAGTGACCCTGCTTAGATTCCAAGATCTGACGAGATTAGGCTATGCACCATGCCACCTTCCCTCCCTAAGCAGCACCTTGTGTGTGTAAACTATCAAGTTGCAGCTGACTTATGGCAACCTGTAGGGTTTTCAAGACAAGTTTGAACTGCTGCCTTCGGGTAGAAGATATAGGACAATCAAAACAAGGACAAACAGATTAAAAAACAGTTTTTATTCGAGAGCTATTATTGCTTTAAATGCTGTATGAATTGGAATTTGGGTGACATTGGTGGTTAAGTTGCAATGTGAACCCTAATGGTTGTGTGAGTGTATATGAGTATGGTTGTGTGAGTGTATATGAGTAGGCTTGTAGATCACCGAATGATTGCACCTTAATTTCGTTGTACTATGTTCAATGACAATAAAGTATATTATTATTATTATTATAGGCGAACCTGGAATTAGTTGGTGGCCTCCCATCCAAGTACTAGCCGATGTTGCTTAGCTTCCGAGATCTGACAAGATTGGGCTAGCCTGCGCTATCCAGGTCAAGGCAAGCAGCACTTTAACTACAAATAAAATTTTCCAACAAGCTTTGGGTCATGAAATCTTATACGTTAGGAAATTTTGTTGGTTCTTAAAGTGCTACTGAATTCAAATTTTGTTCTATTCAGGGGTCATTTCGTAGAAAAAGAGGTGCAGGCGCTCATTAGCATAACTTATTAGCATAACTTATTTGCATATGCCAGATCCCCTGACATCACCAGAAGTGTGTCAGAAAGCAACTGGCTGTCTCCTGCTTCTTTCTCCAGTTCTGCTACTGCTGTGTTGCAGCTTGCTTTGCCAGACTCTCAATTGCACAGGAGAGATAGATAGGCAGGTCTCTGTTCTCTGCATTGGTTGAGGCTCCTCCCATTCCTCCTCACAGGGAAGGGAGGGAACAAGCCAGAGCTTGCTTTCTGGCCAGGCTCTGTAAGTTGCACAGGAGAAAAAGGCAAGCCTTTCTTCCCTCCCATTGGCTGAGGCTCCTCCCTCCCCTTTGCTCAACTGCCTCAATTGCACAGGAGATCAACAAAGTTTTATTAAAGGTATAGGTTTTGTGTGCCTTGCTACAGTGTGTGTATTTTGTTGGGCTCATTATGCTCTGTGTGTGTAGTGCTTTGTTGGGCTTGTTATGCTGTGGCTGTCCTGGGAACAACTGGGTTTGCTTTCCCTTTATCATGGCTGAGGCTCCTCCCTCCCCTTTGCTCAACTGCCTCAATTGCACAGGAGATCAACAAAGTTTTATTAAAGGTATAGGTTTTGTGTGCCTTGCTACAGTGTATGTATTTTGTTGGGCTCATTATGCTCTGTGTGTGTAGTGCTTTGTTGGGCTTGTTATGCTGTGGCTGTCCTGGGAACAACTGGGTTTGCCTTCCCTTTATCACTGTATTCATGCCCTCATGATCCAGTGTTTCTCAGTAGGAAAGCAATGTGAACTGTTTAGATGAGGGATAATAACAAGACAGTGAGGTGGATTACACTGAGAGAGTGTGTCCAGACCAAGTTCACCCAGCACATTTCCTTTGTAGACTGGGGATTTTTAACCTAGACTTCTGTATTTTATACTGTATTATTCTGTACCATATGGACTGTCAAACTTGTTTGCTTAAAGGAACCTAGACTTCCCAGATAACAGGCTGATACTGACTGCCACACATAGCAGTCTCTCTAGTCTTGCGCTGCCTCATAGTAGTTGCAGTTATTTTTCTGGGAAGACTATAGTTTTGTAGACAAACACATAGCCCTCACTCTGTGTCATGATGCCTTCACATGTTCTTGATCAGCACATGAAGCAATTTATGTACAAAAGTTCACAATGCCCAGCCATGTCATGTTTTCCCCTGAGTCCTAGGCTCAGAGCACTGACCGTGAGATTTCTGTAATGAATGTCAGTAAACCAAAAGTAGGTTGGCAGCTTACTGATACACACCTGAACAGCATACTCAAGATTGCTACAGCACAGACATTTTTATGCAATAATTCAGAGCAAGAGATGTCAGTTATCAGGGACTGTTAAATACACAAACTATTGCAAGAGTGCTAATGTTTTAAGCATGTTTTTATTTTACGTATACAAATCCTTTAATTGTGTGCAATGTTTTAAGCATGTTTTTATTTTATGTATACAAATCCTTTAATTGTGTGTGTTTGTATCCTTTATAAAGTTTATACCTCTGCTACCTGACATTACATTTTATGACACACATGGCCCGGCCCAACAAGGTCTCATTTCTGTCAGATCCAGCCCTCATAACAAATGAGTTCGACACCCCTGGCTTAGACAGAAGTACCAATGCATAGCATTACACTGTTCAACATTTTTGAGGTTAACTTTGCCATATAGCACAGAAGCAGAGAGGCATAAAGTTAGATTCCTATAATACTACTGATGCCAACACTCCAACCTGTATTCCATGAGTGTCACAGAATTGTACACTGTGCTTTTCAAGGCCTTTTAACCCACAGATTTTACTTTTGAGTGTAATAAGTGCATATTCTCTCTGTGTACATATATAATTCCAGAGGACACTATATACATCAGCTGACTGAAGAGTCACCAAATGCATCTGATGAAGTGAGCTCTACACAATCAAAACTTGTATATACAAGCTAAGGACAGTGACCATTCTCAGTGGTATTAATGCACTCTAACTACTTATATTTAACAACTTAATATCTGTAGAAGCTAAGTAAGGAATCTGTTCTGTTTAGACCTAGTTAGTCTCCCCCATGCGCTGCCACAACAGCTTTGCTTATCAGAGCAGGGTCTTCTGCAGGTTCCAACCAGCAAATGGGCAAAATCAACAACTACCTGTACACACGCCTTCTCCGTTGTCCCCACCTTGTGGAACGGCCTGCCTGAGGAGGTCAGGAAGGTTCCCACTCTCATGTCTTTCTGCAATCCAAAACTTAAGTATTCAAGAGGGCTTTTCTGCACAGGCAAGAGACTTGCACTGTAGTGAATGATTCACTACATTAGAAAAAATATTAGGCGTGGTGTATACTACTGTGTATATCTTGTTGACACTAGGATCCTACAGTGGAATTTTGCATCATTTAATGTGTCATGTCAATACTTATGCTTTGCGTCAGTTCTGTGTTTAGACTTCTGGTTGATTCTGCAACCCTAATCCTGTCACATTGTTTACTGAATGTCCCAGCCATCAGTTGTATTGACTCACTCTGTGTAATCCGCCTTGAGTCCAAGTGGGAAAGGCAGACTGTCATGTAAATTATAGCTTGGTGTAGTGGTTAAGTGCGTGGACTCTAATCTGGGAGAACCAGGTTTGATTCCCCACTCCTCCACTTGCAGCTGCTGGATAACCCTGGGCAAGCCATAGTTCCCTCAGAGCTGTTCTCTCAAGGGCAGTCCTCGAAAGATCTCTCTCAGCCCCACCTACCTCACATGGTGTCTGTTGTGGGGAGGGGAAGGGAAAGGAGTTTGTAAGCCGCTCTGAGACTCCTTTTGGTAGTGAAGGGCGGGGGATAAATCCAATCTCCTCTTCTTCTAAATAAATAATCATGTTTATTAATATATCTTATAATTATTCAGTGATTTCTCACCAGCGCCTTCCTTTGAAATTCCCTTGTTGAAGAGCAGTAACTTTCAAATCAACGACAGGGTGGATCATGGTAGACTGAAATGTTCTCTCACTGGCTTCCGAAAACAGTAAAAAAATTTTTTTGTCAGATTTCTGGCCACTTACTCTTTTGTGTAGAAATTAACCTGTTTACCCTATGCAAGCTGCAGAAGGTTTCATTAACAGATGACTGCATCTTTCACATCAGAGGAAGAGAATGTGAATGAACTGCTAAATGGCATGGCTGATGTTATTAGAATCAGTAAATCATATTGCCTGGATGGATATGGTCACCGTCAGCACATCTGGATTCTTTGCAGAATCTGCTCCCGAACCCTGGGACACATTGCAGAAGAGTTAGTACTGGAGAGGAAGAACATTGACAGAAATAACTTCCAGCTTTTATTTTCTGGCAAAAGTCAGCCTCATTTTTAGATGTTGCTAGAGGGGTATTGCTTTAAAATTTAAATAAAATTGAAATCATGTTGCTGTCTGCAGAGCCTTTATTGGGTAAGGATGGAGAGGAAAGGGTTGAAGGAACTAGATCTTTACCTTTATTTAAAGGTGGTGGTAGAGAACCAAGTCAGATGGCTAGGAGGGCTGGCACTATTTGGCTGGAGAAGGAAGAGGGTGGACAGCCACTAAAAATACTGTTGTCTATTTGTACTATCTTTACACAAATGGAATGCATTGCTTTTAGGCTGAGAGAGTATGACTAGCCCAAGGTCACCCATCTGGCTTCCATGGCACAAGTGGGTTTTCAAACCTGGGTCTTCCAAATAGTCCAACACTCTCAACCACTACAACGCTCTGGCTATCATTATGCGTTGGCATGCAGAATTAGGCCTGAATGGACAGCCCCTTGACTTCATTGGCTAACTCCATGTTCCAGTTTGATGAGAAAAAAAAAAACTATCCACTTTTCTGTACCAGGCATATTTCTGTGTCTGCTATCTCTATTCTTACCTTATCATCTGTTCATGGACTTGGATTGGATGCAAAGGCCACCAAGGCCGTGGGAAGCACCCAAAAAAGGTTTGCACCAGGACAGATTATCATTTGCGTCCAGCTGAGAGGCAGAAACACAAGCCACTGTCCCACAAGGAAATAGCAGGTAACCCACTGAAAAGTGTTTCCAGAGTGCACAGCTCAAAGAACCCTGAAAATGGGACATCCAAACAACCCCTTTACAGGGACTTGCAAAACCAGGGCCAGTGAAAACTATCTGCCTAGCATTGCTGGTGGGAAGTCTCAGAAATTCAATGAGAAGGGCTAACCTGGGCCATTCCGGTCAGGGCTGCCTAACGTTGCCTCCTTGCTTTTATCAGCGAGCCAGCATGGCATAGTGGTGAGAATGTCAGGCTGGGATCCAGGAGAACTGGGTCAGAATCCCCACACAGTTATGTAAGTTAGCTGGGTGACCTTGGGCCTGTCACCCTCTCAGTCTATCCTATCTCACAGGGTTGTTGTGAGCAGGGGTCATTTCGTAGAAAAAGAGGTGCAGGAGCTCATTAGCATAACTCATTAGTATAACTTATTTGCATATGCCACACCCCCTGACATCACTGGTAGTGTGTCAGAAGGCAACACCCACCGCTCAGGCTCCACTGGACTGTTTTGGATTGCTAGCTATGGGGGGGGGGGGGGAATGTGCAGATCTGCCCTCACAGAGGAGAGAGAGCTTGTACCTGAAGACGGTCCGGGGGGGCTCTGCAATTTACCTGGCTGCTTCTTGCTACCTGTGGCCCAACTGAGGGCTGCTGGGAGCAGGGGGCGGGGCTTGTTCCATGTGCCTGCCCCCTGGGCTCCTTACTGCCGGAGCTTCCAACAGGAAATGACCCTTGGTTGTGAGGATAGAGTGGAGAAAGGGAGAATGACGGGATAGGCTGGTTTAATTAACCACTGGGAAGAACAGCACCCTTGGAGGCCCTGCTTTGGTTGCTCCGCCATTTAAGCCTAGATGGGAGGTGACTTGAGCAAGGCCTTCTCTGTTGTGGCACTAAAAATCCAGAACACCCTCTCTAGAAAGATTTGTCTATCTCCCTCTATCAGTGTCTTTCTCCAGCAGGTGAAGATTTTTTTTCGTTTTGTCTGGTATACCCCCAATAATGGGTTTTGGCCTGCCTTCTTGGCCGCGATCATACGCACAATTAGACCCACCATAGGCGCGAATGCCGGGCGGATTTAAAGGGCGCAATCAGACATCTGGGAACTGCCCCGTAGCCGTCGGCAACCTGTTCTGCTCTGCGGAGTTAAAAGACACCAAGGGAAATCCGGTAGTAAACGGGTTGCGACGGGCCATGGACAGACTTTCCCATCTGATCGCTCCAGTGCGCTCTCATGGCATCGGGATGGTCTGATCAGGCCTTCCCACCTCCGCGCCATTGTCCCCCCCCCCTCTCAGTATGCTCACCATCGCAAACTCCATAGGGAACTGTCAGTGCAGAGATGCAATTCATCGATTCCTTGTTTAAGTGCATTGGAAACAAACAGCAAAAAACCCGACTCACCCGCGGTTGCGTCTGATCACGCAGTGGCAGCTTCCAAGGACTGTGTGATCGCACAACTGTGGGTCAAATTCCTCTGGAAGAAATAGCCTCGCTTCCCCCCACACACTTTATCTGGTGTGTGTGACTGCAACCCTAGTGTTGTTGTTTCTTTGTGCTTTTAATTGAATTTTACATTTTAACTGTATTTCAACCGTTTTACTGTTTTTGTGTTCACTGCCTTCTGGACCCTGAAAACATAAAAATGTTTACAACAACAACAAAGACAAAATGTTGAAAAGTGTGACTGCAACCCTAGTGTTGTTGTTTCTTTGTGCTTTTAATTGAATTTTACATTTTAACTGTATTTCAACCGTTTTAATGTTTTTGTGTTCACTGCCTTCTGGACCCTGAAAACATAAAAATGTTTACAATAACAAAGACAAAATGTTGAAAAAATCATCGTACTGGGATCAGGAGAATATGCATCTCTTATACCAGTTACTAAGAACTGGTGCAGTGAGGGAGCTTGGTGAAGAGGTTCTGGTGTTCTGCCTTCCACTGATGGAGCCCTTGTTCAAAGTTCAGGTGATATTCTCTGAGCTGGCAGGGGGCCATTAGACCGTAGAGTTTAATGTCATGCCTTCCAAGTAAGCTGTCACCAAAAGATCAGGGGGAGCCTATCCCCTCGGATCGCGGCTTGGCAGCACGAAGCGGAGCGGGAGGCCTAGAGAAATGCAGAATCCTTTCTCTGGTTAGGAGGAGACCCCCCTCTCTATGCCAGAGCAAACAAGTCCCCCAGCATCCCTGCCCATGACTGCCTGGTGCTGCTGTTGCCATGGGCACCGTGGGCGGCTGTGGGGGCTGCATGTTGCTGACAGATATTTTTGTTCTAACTAACCGGAGAGGAACGATCACTTGGTTTCTGGGAGGCAACAGTGCAGCTGGGTAGAGGCAGCTTTGACACAAGAAAGGATCCGTTCCCCAATCCCTTCCTAGGTAGAGATGGGGAGGAAAAAACAATGGAAAGTTTCCACGTTCCATAAGTAGGGGATGGGGGGGGGGCTTTCCTATCTCACCTTCCAACAAAGTAAGGAACCACTTACTCTTCATGTTTCAATTTCATACAGGGAGAGGCAGGATTCTGCAAGCCTGTAACTCCACTTTCTTAGATTCAAGGAGATTTCCCTCTGCCCAGAGGTTCTTGCTACCAAACCAGAAACTCTGCAGGGGAGTTACTGTTCAGTCCAGTAGAAAATCCTATAAAATTCTATGGTCCTCTTGCCCAAGTAAGCACGCCTAGGCTTACAGCCGGATTGTGCAGTCCTGTGCCTGCTTACTCAAATCAGTCCCACTTCCCTCTACAGGACTGACTCCTAGGTAAGTATGCATAGGACTGCAGCCTTTAATTGCTTTTCTGATTTCCAGTATGGCCCCTCAGCTGTACCAGAGAAAGTCAGGTATGAAGAACATGTTCACACTCCCAAGATTCAGATGATGTTATCTCTCTCCTTCCAAGATCTGGGCTGCATACAGATAGCACTGGATATTGCACTATTGTTGCACTATAGCAATCATTTGCAACTGGATTATCCTGTGTGTACAAGCCAATCCAGGAGTAAATAAATGTTATGCTATGACAATGGTGCAATATCCAGTGATGTGTGTGATGCAACCTTGGCTCAGTGGTACAGCACATGCTTTGCGTGCATATTCAGATTCAGTCCCCAGCATCACCAGGTAAAGAGATTTCTGTTAAACTGCCCTGTGACACCCCAAGAGTTTCTGCCAATCAGGAGATACAACCCTTGTCTAATGCAGACTTCTGGTACAAGGTAGCTCCAGCAGTACACCAGCTGGCTTCCATGCTAATTATGAAAACAGCAAAACCATGGCACCTACAGCCAGGGTTAGGGTGTTTACATATTCAGAACCCTTCCCAGCTAGGCAGGAAAACAGAACTTCTAAATTATTTTATAGAACTCCCCCCCAAAGTCCATGAAGACTGAATATTTCCCAGGAATGCAAGAGAGTAATTGAGAATCAGTTAAAGCAGGAAAATTGATAAGGGGAAGGGAAATTAGCTTGCTTAAGCCCTTGAGAGCTCACAGAATGCTTGAAAGGGTCTTTTTGAAAGGTAAAGTGGGATTCCTTGCAAAGCCCTTACATGTACTTACATGTGGGTTGTGCTCTTCTTGCTCTCCTCCCAAAACACAACTTCTGTCTTGGGTCAGTGCACAGGTCATTTGTGTGTCTTGAAAAAAAGAGGGATCACTGCATTTCTCTTTAGAAGCCTAAACACCCTTCAGAGGCAAAAGCCAAGGTCTTGCTTCTGGAGGTTGCTCTGGGCCGACATTGGCTATCTGCGGCCTCTCTCCTAAACATCCTTAACTATTTCTTAGGCTGAAAAGGTGAGGCAAGAGCTCCTGATCTTGCCACCAGCTGCTGATTTTCTTTTGAACTTATCTTCTGAAGAAGTGAGAGATAAAAGGGAACTCGGGGCATCAATGTAAATGTAAACTAGCCCTAAGTTAAGTTTGTTCATTACTTGTATGTAGATAAAGCTGCCTCCTCCCAGTGCTTTGGAAAAGCCAGAGCTGGGAGGTATTGCCTTGTCTAAGGAGCTATGAAAATGTCATGGGTGACCTTATAATATACATTTTTACCCTTTTAGGAATACTTAGGAGATTCAAGAAGGCCAGGGATCATTAACAGAAACTCTCTGCACTTTCCCCAAGGGCTTGTAGGGAAATCATGACAATAAAACCAGTTTCAAAGCAACATGGAAAGTAATCTGTATGTATGACTAGTTGCAATAGCAGGAATAACATTCACATCATATAGCCATAATAAGACAAACTTGGAACAATGTCTTAAGGACTTTTAGCCTCACTTGCATGTTTATTGGCCTGTCTACTGTTTTGTTTGACTGCAGCTTGTTGTCTGGTCTGCCTTGGGGGGGGTTCTGTGTCGATGGGGTAGCCTTCATGTGGATGGCATATGGCCAAAGTAGCTGTTTTTCTTAATCTATAACCCTGAAAAAATACAGGTTATCGATATCTTTAAAAGAAAAGCCTGCGTTCCCAAAAATAGTGACTGGTGTTCTCTAACAGGGCTGTTAAAAATTCATAATTGGTTTATAGTGCTCTAACACCAAGGAGGTGGGGAAATAAACAGTGATAGTTTCTTAAACACTTGCTTCCTGCCATCCAGATGAAAGGGTACAGTTTATTAATAGAACAGAACTCCACCTACTGTCTAAAATCACTTGACGGGCGCCAGGAATGGAGCTGGCAGGCACCGTAGTGCCACACTGGGGGGCCCTGTAACAAAGTACTGGACAAATAAATTTGCTTACTATTGGTACCTCCCCTCCCAAAGGGGTCTTGTATAAAGTGTTTTGATCGAGACAGAGTGGGAAGTTAAAAAGCCATGCTGAGTGCCACCTTCAGTACTTACAAAGCCAGCACTGCATGGGCCACTCAGTTCAGACATGACCTGTGTTACCAATGATGATGCCTAACATCAGGCCATGGTGGTGGTGGTGGAGGAGGCAGCAAGCATTGAGTTGACCACAATTGTTGGTGCTACTGACGGCCTGAGACAAGAGGCCCCTAAAGTGAGAGCAGTTCTACTGGGGCTCGGCTTGGCTTTCTCACAGCTGCCAGTGACCCACCAGGAACGTCCCCTGTAAGCTGAAATGGCCAATCCTCCCCCATTTTGGTGACAGGAATAGCAATGGGCATCCTGGGCGCTTGGCTGGATTTCCAGGAACTTACATAAGAACATAAGAGACGCCAAATGTTGAATCAGGCCAATGGCCCATCCAGTTCAACACTCTGTCAGTGGCCAAAAATACCAGGTGCCATCAGGAGGTCCACCAGTGGGGCCAGGACACCAGAAGCCCTCCCACTGTTGCCCCCCCACCCCCAAGAACCAAGAATACAGAGCATCCCTTGCCCCAGACTGAGAGTTCCTATCTGATGGACCTCTGCTCCAGATGTTTATCTAATTCCCTCCTGAAGCCGTCCATGCTTGTAGCCAGGTATCCTTGGAAAGCCTTTAAGCAGGGGTACAGAAGCCCAATTCTTGGTCCCCACTTGCAAAGGGTTTTCAGAGTTATGCTTTCCCAGAAGATGGAGGGTCCCTTTGTTCACTTTGGTTAAATAGCTGCCCCCAGACTTCACATTTGATTGTCAGAATAAGCTGCCACCAGCCCCTCGATTCTATGCCCTGGCTAAAATACACACATGAGCAACAGAAGTTCCATCTCCCTCTTGTTCACAGCCTCAGTTTGGCTTTGCTTCGGCAGTGTCCAGGGGCACATGTGCCTGATGTCTTAGCTTCCAACTTACTAACATCCAGTCCTTAAACTTAGGTGCTCACTCAGCAAACCAGCCATTAATAACAATCTGAACAAGTACTTTTAAACAGACAGCATAGGAGGATTTGCGTGATCTGCTTGGACTTCAGTGCTTTCCACACAGATCCTCTGGTTAAGCCAGTACATTGGATTGGCTTCCAGGTGGATTAGACGCATTGGCTCCAGCTGTATCTCCCTCGGTCCTAGCTCATGCTCTTGATCAAGCGTGTATCTTCACTGAAGCCCAGCCTTTACTAAATGCTTAGGTTCCTCCTCTTCAGCCAGGTGTTATGACAAGAATAAAAGCAATGGTCAAGCAAATAGGTCACAGACCTTACCTCTCTCACCCTTTTTGTCCACATCTTCAGAACACAACTGAAAATCATCCAGGCAAAAGTGACCTGATGGAGCCCAAACCAGTATCCCCTGATTATACTACATCAAAGTGGCATTCAAGTCACAGCAGACACAAGCAATTCTGGTCCTCCAATTACTAGCAAATAAGTTATGCAAGTGTGCTGGAGGTTCATACTGATCATCTTCTGGACCTGCCCAGAGCAGGTCTTGTACCACTAGGAAGAGTTCTTCTCCCAAAGAGGTGCTACAAAGTGTGAGAGTTGGCTTAGGACTAATACTGTTCACTGTTTGGGTAATTTCTACATTCCACATCTGGACCAAGTCTTGATCAGCCACCAGTACCCCCATTCTTGTAGTAGTCTATGGCTCCTGTGAGCCTAAAACCTCAACATGAACTGGTTTGTTCATGACAAGGGAATGACTGGAACTCCCCCTATCCATCGACTACCATTTACCTGCTCAGTGGTGAATACCAGAACCAGAGTGTGACCTTCTATGTGTTACAGATATTTTGAGGCACTACCATTCGTTGTCACGGTAGCTAGGAAGTTCTGGGGTTGTCACAACAAGGTGAATTCCAAGTAGATGTTGAAATCTCCTAGGATCAAACCCTCAGAACCCTAGGACCAAACACACTTCCACCAGCTCAGATAGCTACATTTTTAGGAAGCAGCATGAAAGCTACATTTTTAGGGAGCAGCATGAACGGTACTTGAGCAACATCCCTAATCTGTCCTTATCCCTCTCAGTCCCTGCGGCTAAGCACACAGTTTTAGTAAGCCACATAGTTAGACATTTGCTTGGACAACCCCTTCTTTACGGAGGGGTCAGCAGCTTTGCTATCGCTTTCTTCTCCAGAGAGGAAGCACTGGCTCAGCTAAAGCCATGTCTTCTATTTGGTGCATCATTTACTTACTAAAACATTTATAATCCATCTCTCTCCAGCTGTTGTGGCTCAGACATATCGATTTGCTTCACTTACAGATATCTCCCCTTTTCCAGCATTCCTCCGGTAGCTACGGATCTTATATCACCATGCGCTCAGCTAATCTGTAGTATCGGAGCTGGCTGCAGGATACCTGGAAAAGTTACTCATTTGTACAGTTCTGATACCTCGTAGTTTGTTTTTAAGTATGAGAATTGTAATAATAGCTGCCTAAAAATATGTGTCATCACTATATAGATCAGCAGGTCTCCCAATATGAAACTGGCCTCACCCTCTTCTCTTCCCCAAGCAACTTTCTGCACAAGAACACCATTTACTCAGTTCCAGAGGGTAGCTGCATTGGACTGCAGCTGTGCCTGATGAAGGGAGCCTTGACTCTTGAAAACAGGCAGCCCTCAAACTCTTTTTGGTTTCTAAGGTGCTAGCAGACTCAAATCTAACCATTTACTCAGCTCTACCTTGACAATGCAGGAAGAGTTAAGCAAACTTTTAACACAATGCATTTGTTTAGAAACATACAACGCTCCTTACTGGATGTTTCTTGAATGAGCACAAGAAGAAGTTCTGTGTGACACAAATACCTGCTCAAGCATTGTGGTGCCACAGTAGTTTCTCATAAAAGCACTGTTGTATTGTTTCCATTGATTGCAAGATGAACAGTGTGCAAAAACAACAACAACATAAGAGCTCTGCTGGATCAGACCCGTGGTCCATCTAGTCCAGCATCTGGTCTCTCACAGTGGCCAACCCGTTCCTCTAGAGGGCCAACAGGGCATAGAAGCTGAGGCCTTCCCCTGATGTTGCCTCTTGGCACTGGGATTCAGAGGTTTAGTGCCTCTGAAAGTGAAGGTAGTAGCCAGTGACAGACCTGTCCTCCATGAATCTGTCTAATTCCCTTTTAACGTTGTTTATGCCTGTGGCCATCACTACATCCTCTGACAGGGAATTCCATATTTTAATCACTCTCTTTTTGTCCATCCTGAACCTACTGCCCATTGGAGTAAGCTTCATTGGACGCCCTGGAGTCCAATTTCTCTGTGAACTCTCTCGACACCATGCATCATTTTATAAACCTCTATCATGTCCCCCCTTTAGTCATCTCTTTTCTAAACTGAAAGGTCCCAGACTCTCAAGCCTTTCCTCATCGGCAACGTCCTCCAACCCCCTAATTGTCTTGGTTGTCCTCTTCTGTAATTTTTCCAGCTCTGCTGTTCTTTTTGAGATAAGGTGACCAGAACTGTACACAGTATTATTTTTGTCCCAGTGTGCATCACTTTACACTTACCAACACTGAACTTCATTTGCCACATTGTCGCCCACTCACCGTTTGTGGAGATCGTCTTGGAGTTCTTCTCAGCCAGCCTCGCTTTTCACCATCCAGAATGTGTCACCTGCAAACTTGGCCACTACACTACTCACCCCTAGAGCAACAACAACAACTCTAGTGGCCAGGTTTGCAGATGACACAAAACTAATTAGGATGGTGAAAACCATCCCAAGGGGCACACTTACAGGACAAGCTAGTGCAGCTAGCCTAAAGACCTTTGGATTAAAGATCAGCTAAAGGTTCTTTGGATTTAGAGCCTCTCTCTCTCCTGCATTCCCCCTGGGTCTTTGGCATCCTAGGAAAATGTGCTTTCCACCTCCCTGGCACCATCTGCAAACAGCTTCCTACATTCTTCACTACTAGATAAGAGGGAAGGCAAGGGGTACCTTCTGACTCCAATTGCACTGGGGTAGCCATGTTAACCTTCTACAGCAAAATTAAAAAAGAGTCCAGTGGCACCTTACATTCCACAATAAGCATGCATCTGACAAAGTCAGCTCTGAAAGCTTATGCTGGAATAAATGCTAGTTTTGGAGTGCCAGTGGGCTCACTGAATTTTTTAAATTCCAAGTAACAGTAGTTTTTCATTTAGGTTGCTTGGGATTGCCAAGATGAGATGCACATTGCAGAAACATATGCGTGGACAGTGAGGACTCCAAACAATACTCCATAATCCCTTGCTTATTTCTTCTTTAGACTAGACAGGGTTAAATGGGAAAGGAGTCTCTGGCCATTTGATCAGTTTCCCTTCTGAAGACATCAACTTGCAACTTCCCCCACTCCTCTTGGGACTGGATTTCTAGTTACACACCAGAAAAGTGTGTCCGCACATGATGAATTTAAGTATCTTAGTTCATCTTTAAAGAAGTCATCTTAAACACAGTGTCTCAAAAGGATTACTGTATGCTGGTCCAGTACTGAAGTGATTAATATTAATTTTGTCTCTGAAAACCAACCCCCCCAAAAAAAACAAAAAACAAAACAAAACGCTGAACCAAAGCAACATGCAGCAAGCAATGGACCACTTATTCCCCAAACGTTATGGAGGAAGTTGCCTTGTGTTAAGATTCAGAAACACACACTTGCTTTGATAAAGTTTTATTGTTATTATTGTAAGCGTGTAGAGAAGCCGCAACAGACAGAGCTGATGCGAGGAACAGAAAACGGTATTTTTGTTCAGTTCAGACAACATCCGCACAAACTCACTTCATATACTAACTATAGCTGCTAGACCTAAATCACCAACATGAACCAGAAAAGGGCACTCATAGCAACATCTTGAGAGAACACTCCATGCTGAGGAAGGGAAGAGACATGTGAGAAGCAACAGAGAAACAACAGGAAAACTTGGCGCAGGCTGAGTGTACAATAGGCAGGGGCAATCCCAGTGTACTATGGGTCTGCTAGGTGCCTGACAATCCCGCCCTCCCATTTCTGAACTCCTAAACAGGCAGCAATGCTGGGAGTTTATCAAGCCTTTGATCTGCTACCAGGAGAAGCTGTGGTCAGGGTCACAAACAGTGCAGACCTGCCCTAGATGGACCCTTACCTTGCTCAATGGCAAAGTTGCAGCTTCTGAAGGAAACAATGATAAAAAAGGAAGCCTGGTGACTCAGAGTTATGGGCTGAGTGTACAATAGGCAGGGGCAATCTCTCTGCTAGAGAAAGGGTTGTCTTTAGGCTTCAGGGCACCCTCTCGATGATGTAGCTGCTCATAAATGTGTGGTGTAATCAACTGGCTCATGACAATTGTTGTACTGCAGACCAGTCATTAGAAGCAGGCTGTATTCCCCACACATCCCAGGTAGCAAGAGCTGAGGTCAATTCCCAGCTCCAGATGAGCAGATCCCACATTTGTTCCTAAAAAGATGACATTCCGTTATTACAAGAACAGTGAACAACTTGTAAATCGATATATGAGAAAGAAATGTGCCAGCATTCTCCAAATACTTGTAGGATTTTTAAAAAAGTCATAAATACATTACTACCACTGAGGTTTCCCAGCATAATTTCCCCTGCTACTTTTGCACCATGTCCTGCTAACAGCAGACACACCGGAGCAAAGAATGGCTTTGTCTTTGCATCCTACAATCCAACTCTTGGGCAAAATTCCATCATGGAATGCTCAGTCTTGGGCTATGCTTGCCAGTACAAAGGTCACAGGAGGACAAAGACCGAATGGGACAAACCGAAAAATTGCCTTCTTGAAGATGGTCAGGGCTCCAGTTTCTACAGATGTGGAACTAAGGCCCAGAGAAGGCCACCCACTTGGAATCTATGGTTCCGAGATCTGTGGAAAGAGACCTGGGGCTCCTAGCCCTCATCAAAACCAACTAGGGCTTCAGGTGCTCTATTCCTATAGAAGCCCAACATTTGGGGAGCTGTGGATAAACATTCAAATGCAGCTTCTTGAACGTTAAAGCCATTTTGAAGCCCAGGAGATTACAGTGCTGATGCACATTCATACAGGCTGCTGTATGGGGAACCTCTTCCACGTTGCTGAAGAATAGTTAGATCTTGCCAGGCCTCACTAATCTCTTCACAGCAAGTCGGCTGTTTAGATGCCCCCCCCCCAGAGTTCTTTAGGCAGCCCTCTAAGATTCTGTGCCTAGCTGATTACAGGTGCTTTAGAAACAACAAATAATACTGATGCTATTAAAAAAAGAACGGGGGAAGGAAAAAACCAGAAAGGTACAAACACCACTTAACTGCCCAGATGGGGAGGTCTACCTCAGTTTCCTTTCTCCAGCAAGCTCCTTGTCCATCCTCAGGATCAGATCATCCGGGAACAGTTACAGTTATGCCAAATGCAGAATGTGACACCGCTGACTCCAAAAGGCAGCTCAGGTCCCTCATAACAGGGAGCCCAGCACACTTCCTTGTGTGGGAGTGGAATGCTTGCTCCACCCATCGCACCGCAGCTGAAAACGTGCCTGTTTCAGTGACTGCTTTTGTGGCAATGCAGCTGCTGCCCACTGGCATGGAATGTGCTAGTAATCACATAACAGAACGGTCATTCCTTGCCAAGGTTATCGGGAGCATTTGGCATCTACTTGCACCCCACAGCACTTGTCTTCTGAACTGCCATTCAGAATTAGACTGCTGAACTCTTGCAATGGCAAAAAAACAAACAAAACTTTGCCTTGTGTTGTGGCCACACTAGCTTCCTCTCCACTGCCAACGCTGAACGAAACACAGTCAACTGCAGTGTGAGATTATTTTAGCATTCAGGAGGAAAGACACTAAACATATTTCTCAAAGGAAGACAAGCAGGTGCAGAGATCCCCTATGAGACTGATCAGAGCTAAAAATACAGAATGCTAAACCAGATCCATAATGCACTTTCCATTGCAGCTACAGGCTGACCCAAATAGGAATTAAAATGATGCAACCTATAGTTAAGTAGTATGTTGGGGTCCAGCTGTGTAGAAGGGGCAATCAACTCTGGAGTTACAAAGAATTCTGTGCAACTTGAAAATCTGCTACCTTTTTAACTAGAACAATTAAAGAAACAGTGCTGGATCCTTCTGCGGCTTTACCACACTTGGTGTTCCAAAGAGTGTGCTCTGCTTGTCATCTCCTTTAGTAACAAAGCAGCTCTATTTTCTTCCTTTGGTGGGCAAGCTGATGTGTGAGCTACACCACCAAGGAGGGAGGGAAAGCACCTTTTCTCCACTGTGCTGAATTCTAAAGGCAGTTAGACAGCCCCCACTTAGATAAATTTGGCACATCTTACTTGTTTGTCATTTAAAAAGTTATTTTCAAGGGTCTATAAGCAAGAAGCAGAACATCAGTCCACTTCCTCCAGATCGCTTTCAACTTGCTTGAAGACCCAAGCATGACCAGGTATTGGCCAGTTAGTCCCTTGACCCATTTTTGGCCAATCACACCTGATGTAGCTCTCTAATGAGGGCAGTTATCAGTGAAGAACACATGTTGGAAGGTCCACTCCTTCATGATAATAAATCCCAAGCTTCTCTGTGGACTCCTACTGTCCCCTTCAGTTGGCTGTACACATCATGTTCTATCAGGTTATCTTGAGATCTGTACAGCCCCTTGCCTGTACTACGTACAATAACTTGTCAGTTCACTTCTTCAGTTAAAGGACAGTGACAAGAAGTCTTCTAGCAGCTCTAACTAACAATACATCTGAAATGGAGTGTTTTGCATCAAACATGGCTTTTGTTGCTTATTCACCTGCCCAAAATGCTCCAGCACTGTCAGAACAACATGGCATAGAGGCTGAGGCCTTCCCCTGATGTGTTCTCTACAAGGGGTTCAAGCCCGCCTCAAGAAAGAAGGGAATGGGACCCTCCAAAGAGGCAACAGGCATTCAATTCCAAACACACCTTTTCTCCCTAAAATCAGATTGCCTGCTGCTGACATGAGAATAAACAATATAGAGATCACCACGGACAAATGGCACTCTCTAGTACCCTTCCCTCCTCAAGCACACAGGAGCAGGACCACCATCTTACTGAGAACAGTTGATACGTTCCAGGCAGAGTCATACAGCCAGCTGAGGCACGGAAGCCATTGGTGGTGACTTTTGGCATTGCAGTGCCATCTTCTGAATGATCCAATGAGTGACAAGATCAAAGCTCCCTTCCCTTGTTGCAAAACGTATGAAATCCAACCAGGTGGTATTGTTCAGTGACCTTGCCGCTTGCCTGTGATGCTTTAGAGCACTCCCAATACAAGGTCATCAGAGGAAAGACAGTACCCCATGAAGACTGCCTCCTTTTCAGCAGCAGCTGTTTGCCAGAGTCCACAGTAAAGCACATGCATTTAAGGGGCAACAGAGGGAGAGAAAAGGTATGTTTTATTCTAAATGCTTTTGTCAACTAACTAACTCAGGTCCGCAACACAGAAATGCAGCTCTCTGGGAAACAAAATAATTCAGACTTTGGAATCAAGACGACAAGAACAAGGTTTCCCCCTCCCCCCCACACTTTTTTTTGTCCCATGCCTGTGCTTTACAGACCTCCACCGATAGGATATGGCTGTCGAGTGACTCTGGCTCTTTTCCTGATATTTGTAGGTGCCTGCAGCAACTACCTCCCACTGTTAGGACCAAACCTAACATTTTAGAGACTGCTGAATGACACTGACCATGTTTTAAAGATGTTTTTAAAAAGGCTGAACTGCCCAGTACTTTAAGGAGATGATGTGTCTTAAATGCTGGAACTGGGCAACAGAATGCACCTTCAAATCAGCAAGAGAGAAAAGCTGCAGTCATTTCAACCAAACTGCACCTATTCCTGACCTCCACCACACTGCTCCCCCCCCCAAAAAAAGTAGCAAATGAATCCATTAAGAAGCAGAGAGAAGGGGAGACGGGAGACGCTACCAGCAGCCACTGGTTGTCATGGCAACGCGGTGCGTAATGCTGCTTTTGATGGGCTTCCCCCACACGCATATCAAATCTGCCAACCTGATGCCAGAGGGAAGGACTCACCCACACTCACACTTCAGCTCCCTCTACATCCCCTCCCCAAAACCAAACCCACATGCCGGGCCCGTTTTTTAAAGTCTGTCGTTTTTTGCAAACAAACCCAGATGACAACGGCAGGGACAAAAAAGAAAACGGGCTGCTTGACGTCATCAGCAAGCAGGAGGGGTATGGCAGTGGCATCTGCTTCGTCCCTGCTGTCCCCGGCATGTTGGTGATTCTCCCATCATCAAAACTGCACAGCCCCGGGAGAGATGTTGAACATGGAAGGATCAAACGTCTGGCCCCGGAAAGGGGAGCCTTCAGCATCCCAGCCCTTCTTCAGCATCTCGTGGACTTTCTGAAATTGCAACAGAGGCATGTTAATTTAGGCAGTGTACATATATACATGTAGTGTTAGAGTGTCAGAACCAGTGTTGGAGTGTCAGGTCTGGGAGAGCCAAATTCAGATCCCCACTGCGCCATGGAAGTCTGCTGGCTGACATTGAGCCAGTCACCAATTCCAGCCTAGCCTAGCCCGCTAACTTTGTTCTGTTGCTTCAGACCAACACGGCTACCCACATGAATTGATCTTCACAGGGGTAAATGTGGGGTAAGATGGAGGAGAGGAGAACAATGTAAGCTGCTGCTCTGGATTATCACTGGGAAGAAAGGTGGTGCATGAAGGGAGGAAAGGAGAGAGAGAGATTAACCCTGCTACCCTACTAGCCTTCAACATCTATCCTTATCAATCAAATTTTCCCCCACTTAGCTGTTATGAACACACCTCAGGGATCCCCCCCCCAAAAAACCCTAAATCACCGAGCAAGTCTGATCTGAGGAGCCTGATCACTGATCCAACATTGGCATCTCTTATGTTCTTATGTTCTTATGTTCAAGCAAGTCTGATCTGGGGAGCCTGATCCTCCTTCTCGTCTAGTTTTCCCAGTGCTCCTGATAGATCGAGGCAGCTTGGCACTGCAGTAACATATTATCTTTAAGAGTGCCTACTGCAAAGTGAGCAAAAACTATGAGCTTCAAATATGTACAGCAGCACCAGGCATACTGAGTGCCACAGACCGTGGCATGCGAGGTGCCTTCCTCAGAGCAGAAACAACTGGGAACTGAATTGTTGTGTGCAATGTGTGGGGGATGTTTATGCTAGGTACTCATAACTCTGCTCCAAAACGATTTAAATTCTGCACCCTGAATTATGCATAGATGATACTAATTGCAGTCTTTGCTCATTTAAATGGGAACCACTTCAGTCGACATGCTTTGTTCTCCATCAGCCCTTTTGAGTTATTGCTGGTTTTGAATTGGTTCAGCTTAGACCAAAAAAAAAAAAGGGGGGGGGAGTATGATTAAGTGCCACTGCCAAAGCACTGAGCAGCATATTTTCAAGCACATCTTCACAATCATGAGTGGACAGAAACATCTTTTTTTTAATGAAAGAAAGAAAAAAGGAAGAAACATTGCCATTTGAGAGGAACTGCTGCATCAGAGTCAGTTCCCTACTGAATTCCATATTCATGGAATCGTCACTATAAAATGAATAATCAGCTCTGCTACACTGGAAGGGCAAAGGAACTTGTTGGTAATGCTTGCCAACCAAAAGGGGATCCCATTCTGGTTTTTCCACTAGTAAATAATCTAAGAAATAAAAAAGAGAACATTTGGGAATCGGCAGCCCCACAAACCTCAGGCATCACTACACAATCCTGTTCTTTACAATTGAAATTTAGAGGTTCTGATTCACAGAAGTGATCATTTTGAAAAACAGCGCAAGGTTTTCTCATTTGGAGGAGTTGAGATTTTTAAATGTATATTATTCTCTGTTCTTAGTGCATCTCTGAGATCTAAAAACACTACTTTTGATACAATCATTTTGATGTGCGTACGGTTTAATACTGGTTTATAGGAGTGCAGATCTGAGAGTATTTTGTGCTTGTTGCAATCTATCTTGAGCCTAACAGAAGAGATGGGGCTAGAGATATTATGGTCCAGAAAAAAACCCTGAAAAACTTAGGGAGGACCACAATTTTTCTGAAGCTTCCCTCCCTCCATTTTTCCAACAGAAAAATAGGAAATTTGGGGCAGTACTGAAAAGAAAACCTCATATGAAATATTTTATCTTTTAGAATGGTGAAGACATATGCAGCTCTTAAATTCAAGATGTATTTCTGCACCTAGAAGGCTACCGAATTCATGAAGAAAGCAAGCAGAGCTTTCCTTGCTTTTCAGTTGTTGCATGCCTTCTGTTGTCCTTTTTACCTGACTTGTGGTTGACCTTTTCATCTCTCCCTCAAAGCACTGTGACACACTTACCCATAGACTGGGTAAAAAGTACCTTATTGCCCTACCTTACTGGAGGGAAAAAAAGATCAATAGGATGTGCAGCAGAAACTGCACCAAAGCCTCAAAGGAAAACTCTGACAGTTTCATCGAGAACTGAGATCTCTCTAACCAGAAAGCAAGTATTAAGGTACATGTGCTAAGATTGCATGGGTTGAATCAGCTTGCAGTTTTATCTCTAGTACTGGGTACATTTGCAATTTTGCTTGTAGAAAACTAAGGCATTTATAAATTTCAAATTCCATAAATACATCAAATATTGCAATTTTATATGCTAAGTAAATGATAAATGATGCATTTAATATTGTTAAAGCAGTAAAATTAGTTTTAGGTTTGATATGACAATGGGTATTGCATATATTTCAATTTTTCCCAAAATTTCTGGGGTTTTTTTTTGGCGGGGGGAGAAACATTTTTTCCCCTGTGGCTTCAAAATATCCAGAAGTTTTAGATCTCTAGATAAGGCGCAGACATTTACACTGTAACCCCAAGAAGAGTCACATCCTTCTAAGCCAATTGACTTCAACAGACTTTAAACAGTGTAACTCTGCTTCAGACTACACTGTTAGGCTAATTCCACAACAGCTGATGCATGGTTTCTGAAGCCCCAAAGACAGTCACAATGGACTCCATACATAATCATGAAAAAAATAACATACAAAGTGACATAAATAGTGATACACACTATTATTGTCTGATTAGATTTTCCAATGACAGTAAATGAGTGAAATTTCAAAGCCAGATACATCACTGGATGCTTTCCAGCACAGCTCACAATAACAAAATGCTGCAAGTTTTACTGGCAATCGCTTCACACTCTAAGAGCGCTGCAATTAATAAGCCAACAGCCATCATGCATCAACTGAGGCACAGTTACACCTGGCAGCTCTCTCAGAACAGTAGCCATTCACATTGTTTTAATCATTTAGTTCACATACTGCCTTCCTAACCTTTAATAGGACACCAGAGGCGGCACCATTTTGAAGCACCAAAAATGGGAGCATTCAGATCAGCCATGCAAATGGGTCCACAAGTTACTAGCTTGGTGGAACTTTCCCAGTCATATCAACAGGAGATTCTCATATTTTCCACAACTCATGTCCAGCATGAAGGATTCAGAGTTCTGCCTATTCTTCTTTTCCCCTTCAAGCAGTTGTATGCCTGTCCCCCTGCCTCAGTTGGCCCAAGACAGACTGGAGCAGAATTGTGGAAGCCAGCCATGGAGCTCTCTTCTCTTCAAAGGACAAAATCATCCCATTTTTAAAAAGCTATTCTACCATCCTAGAGGGAATCCCTCAAATTATTCATATCATCTGACAATTTACCTGACACACAGAACACGGGGGGAAAGGGCTGTACTCCCAGGAAACAAAGCAATTCCCCATTTGTGGCCCAATAGGTAAAGGGTGTTTAAGAAAAACATACCATCTCATGGCTTTGGGGTTTGCCTTGCAGCTTCTGGTGGTAGTCAAAACTCAGTCTATCCAACACAGCGTGTTCCTCTTCATCCACAGTAGCCATTGAACGTTCCTTGTTGATTTTATCGATGTCGATCTGCTCTTCCCCTTCCAAGATGGCACTCCACCAGTATTCACCTACTTTATTCAGGTTAATCTGGGAACACAAAACAGAAGCAGTGTTAACTCAGAAAGGAAGACAATCCACAGCAGCCAGACAGGCTCGAAGACGGATGCCATCAGAGTAATGGAAGTCTCTGTAAGAGTTCTTGACCAAGTGAATAACTAGGAAGGTTTCAGAGCCAACCAGAACAGGTTCTCAAAGCACCTTACAAGTAAACTAAAATGCAACAGAAATACGACTAGATAACTGCATTTCTGCCAATGTATTCAATGCAGTTTACAATTTAGCATAATTGCTAAGAAACACAACATAAAAGAGCCTACAAAAGGAAAAAGAAATAGAAAGGGGAGAGGAAATAAGTAAATTTAAGGTATCAGTTCTTTCAAGAGCAAGTTTAAATAATGAAACTGAAATCCTATCCATTTGCAAATTTAACCCAAATTCTACCTTTTCAAGTTCCAGCTGGCATTCTAGAAGTAATCAGAGTGAGTTTCCTCTTTCCTTCCCTTCCAAAAATGGACATGTCCTTTCAGAGCTAATCTGGCACAAGGATAGCTGGGCAACATCCCCCTTTCATTACATATCTCAACCAAAAGAGTTCAACATTCACTTTGCAATAGTTTGAAGTTGACCACTCAAGAGCCTGGCCTTATAAATGGGAACAATGTGGACACTGAATATTTCCAACATTTTCCCATCCACACTTAAAGATTTACAGTGCAACCCTATGCAAAGTTATTCCAGTTTACGCCCACTGATTTCTTTTTTTTTGGGGGGGAGGGGTTGTGTGTGTGCTTGCATGCCTGGAAATCATGGTGACTTCTGGCGACCCCTAGTGGGGTTTGGACATTTCAGAGAGATGGCTTGATTGCCTGCCTTTGCATCCCAGCCCTGGTGTCCCTTGAAGGTCTCCTTTCCAATTTCTAGCTTCCAAGATCTGACAAGATCAGGCTTGCCTGGGCTATCCAGGTCAGGGCTATGCTCACTGAAATCAGTATAGGATAGCTCTTGTTCAGCAGTTAGGAGAACAGAATACCACAGATGAACCATTGCTGGTTATTTGTCCTGAGGATAGTTTCCTGAATGACATGCCCCAACTTTCCAATGCTTTACACAGCAAGCTACTATGTTACGGTATTCTTCACTGCACAGAACATGCTCAGGTATTCCTGGGCTAGTAACCAAAATTTCTACGAGAATGTGCATCTTGTCCACCTGGCTTGTAAATCTAAAAGGCATGAGTCGTCCTCAAATTATGAGAGGACCCCAGATTTGATCGTAAAAAAAGCCATGCTCAGAGAGTTAGGGGTAATTTATCTTTGGTGTATTTCAGGGGCAGAGCACAGGCTTTGCACGTAAGTGGCCCCTGGTTTAATTCCCTACTAACTCCTGTTCAAAATCTCTGGCAGCAAGAATGAAAAATATGTCTGCCTAAGAGTTCTTAGGGAACCACTGCCAGAGTAGACAATACTGGGCTAGATGGAGGACTTGATATAAAGCAGCTTTGTGTGCAAAGGGCATGAGCGAATACATTGTACTGCATAACATCTAAAGAGGAGGCAATTTTTTATTTGTTTGGTTACACGGTACCAAGCTTTCTAGACTTTTTTCCCAACACTCTAAAGGGATGGCTTTTGGGGAGGGATTTCAGCACCCACATGACAACTGTGGCGGTACCCCACCTATCTCTACTGCAGATTGCAGAATCCACATGAGCAGACATTGTCATCTCAGAAACGATGCTGGCAAGAGGCCATCGTCTCTGCTAGTGGCCAAGCCTCTCTCAGGGTTCCATCTGAAGGACATCCCCAAAATCATCAACCCAGAAGACAAATAAGAGTCACTTTTGCAGGACCATGTTTGGATTTCTGTTGTAGGAAAACCAACACTAAGTGGACTATCAGAAGAGGTGTAGCTGATCTTAACCATTCAGAAGGCAATCATGAGCAAGACACAATGCAAGTGCTAAGATTGGCTGTCAGTGACATCATCCCCCAGGACTATAAAGCACAGAAAATAACATTGCCTGACTAATTTGCATAGGTGAAACATGCAAAAGGTATAATGGCAGGAGGCCAACCACTTCAGCTATTAGTGAACTACGAATGGATACAGCACCTTCAATTAATGTCTCCCTCTCTCATAAAAGAGGATATCCTAACAGCAGAAAAGGGTCCAGAAAATGCCAGTTAAGGCAATGTGTGTAAGAACATCTTCCCTAGGAAACCAGAAGACAATGGAAAGAGTTACCAAATTAGAAACAGCATACAGAGAGAAAATTTGTTGTACCCCTCATACTAGTAGAACTAAGGGTCACCCACGTGGAGAACATATTAATAAAAAGGTAGAACTCAATCCCACTAGATGTGATGATGGCCACTAGCCAAGATGGCTTTGAAAAAAAGCTTCATACAAGTTTGTGGAGGATAGGTAGACCAGAATCTATAAGCCAAGTCTGCTAGATGGAATCTCCATGTTCCGATTGTAATGAGAACCAAACACCGGGGAAAGATTGGCATTCACATCCTGCTTGTGGGCCTCCCAGAAGCAGCCAAAAGACACTTCAAGAAATGAGTTGGACTTAACAGACCCTTAGTCTGATCCAGCCAAGCAACGGGCTGTGGTTCAGTGGCAGAGCATCTGCTTGGTATGCAGAAGGTTCCAAGTTCAATCTCTGGCCTCTCCAGTTTAAAAGGCAGTAGATGATGTGTATGAGCTCTGTTCTAAGACCCTGGAGAGCTGCTGACAGTCTGTGTACACAGTATTGACTGAGATGGACCAATGGTCTGATTCAGTATAAGGCCGCTTCATGTGTGTGTTCTACATTTTTAAAAAGAAAAGAGAAAAATAACTTTAGCAAGAAATGAATAGGATCTATACACTCCACTACGTAAACAAGTAAGTGCTGCGATTTTGTATTTCAGTAATTCAGAAATCAGCTCCTGCAATGCTCCCTCTAAGCTGTGGAGTCTTGTGAGCAAAAATTCTACTTTGTGAGCTACTGGCATTAAAGTTGTGAGCGAGCGATTTGGCTGCTGCATAAATTAGCTTGCTCTGGAGCCATCCTTCCAGAGCAAAGACAAAAATGTGTGAGCCGGAGGCTAAAAAACTGTGAGCTAGCTCACACGAACTGAGCTTAGAGGGAACACTGCCTGAACTTCAGAAAGTTCCATCTGATGTGAAGAAGAAGAAGAGCTTGAATTTATATCCCGCCCTTCACTTGGAGTCTCAGAGTGGCTTACAAACTCCTTTCCCTTCCCCTCCCCACAACAGACACCCTGTGAGGTGGGTGGGGCTGAGAGAACTCTGACACAAACTGCTCTTTTAAGAACAGCTGTGCCACAGCTTGTGACTGACCCAAGGTCACATCAGCAGGTGCAAGTGGAGGAGTGGGAAATCAAACCCGGTTCTGCCAGATTAGAGTCCGCACACTTAACCACTACACCAAACTGCACAAGAATGGGAATGAAGGAGGCTGAGATGGGTTACATTTTCACTGCCACCTTTGCTTGCTGGGGTTGCCTGGCCTGCGTGTACCTGTATGTGCAAGAATCTATTCCATGATAAAGAGGGAAGAGTAATTTTGGAAGAGTTGTCTGGCAAGAAAAGAAAGCTGCTCCTTTCAGTGGCTGCCAGGGAGACAGCAAGAGTCACAAATTCAATATGCTGCAAGAAGAGGGTGAAATACAGAGGCGAGTGTCACATTCACATTGCTTAAGAAACTTATTTAGTAACAGAAAACAGGCCTTTCGCTGACACTGAAGATGTGGGCGAAACTAACCTGTGCTAAGACACCCACACTATCACTGCACCTAGAAGCAAAATCGCTGAAGCCAAGAGGAGCCAGGAGGAGGAGGGCAGAATGTGAGAGAGGGCTGGTCAGCATGGGAAGAGGAGCTGCAAAAGGGTGGCAGATTTGTTGGCTTCAAAGACCCTTCCCCCTAAGGAAAACAAAAGCACAACATCTCACCACGAGCACCAAAGGTCTCCTGGTTTGCACCTCTGAGCTCCAGGTGCTATGGGAGGCCCAGCAACATGGGAAGGCATGCCCTGATTAGGGGCTTCCTAGAGGCACTTGGATGCCCCCCTGGTCTTATCCAACAGGGCTCTTGTGTTCTCAGCCCTCAGCAGCCATCTCCTTAAAGATACCTTATGAGCTTCAAAGAGGTTAAGCAGCACAACCATTCTTTTTTTTTTATCTTCAAGCTTTTATTTTTTTTAAAAAAATTATTTTTATTCTTTTACTTGAAAGTATACATAAACACAAATGGAGGAATTGAAGTTTCAAACATTACATGCATTACACCGTGTGTCCAACAAAGATATGCAAACAATATCCACTATAAGTATTCTATCCACCGTGAGCCGGGGCGGGTTACAAGTCTAACTCGTGGTGACCAGGTTTAGCTACATTAAGCCCATTAAAACTAAAGTCTGCTCTCCTAATTTCCACCCTTGATCATTGTACAGTATATATCATCTTACGCCTCTTATTCAGAAACCGCTGATATCACAAGCATTATAGGAACAGCCATCTATGATATATGTGGTTTGTGGGTAATATCTCGTGATTCGTCATATAGTCCATTACTGGTGACCAAAATCTTCCAAATTTCAAATGCAATGTGATATTAGACGCCTGAACCCCCTGATTCAAATTGTTAATTTTCGCCATGATAAACTGTTCCCACAGCTTGTCATGCCATAAAGATAAAGTAGGGGGGTCTGGGGATTTCCACAGCGCGGCTATTGTCAGTTTGGCCATTGTTAACAGAAGCGATGTGAGATGTCTTTTGTCTTCCTTTGTAGAGTCATCCCATTTATTCAATAAAATCATTTCCAGCTTAAAGGAGATTTTTTGACTGGTCATTTCCCTCATGCGTAGAGTTATCTCCTTCCAAAATTGGTGAATTACTAGGCAACTCAACCAGCAATGAATATAAGAGCCTACCTGCCCACATCTCTTCCAACACATGGCGTTATTGGATTTGCTGATTTTGCTCAATTGCGATGGGGTCATGTACCACCTCGTGGCCAGTTTAAAGTGTTGTAATCGAAGATTAAACATTGCAGATTTGTTCACTGGGGAGGCCCATATCAGCTCCCAGTCTTCGTCCTCCCATTGCTGACTGAGATCTTCTTCCCAGCGGTGTTGGTAACTCGATCTCACTTGATTTCCTGCTATCGCTATCGCCTTGTAGATTTTAGATAGAATCCCTTTTGGTGTAACAGGGTATAATTTGATAATCCTCTCCAGAGGTGTTAACTCCCTCTTGAAAATGCCTTGTCCCGCCAGATCTTCGATTAGATTTTTCAACAGCAGGTATTGGTGCCATCGTGTAGGAGCGCCGATGCACTGATCGAAGCACTGTTTATCCCTAATGTTCCCTTGGTGTACCAAATCGCACTGGCGGCTAAATGCGTCAGGAGCCATCCCGTGGGGGAACCAAGGTTGGTGTAAATATGTCGACAGTTGGGATATTCCAGTCGGGAGTAGTTTCTTTTCCTGATCCCACAACTTGAGTGAGGTTGATAGAAACATGTTATGCTTAATAGTCTTTGGCCTGAGATTGGATTTTGTCCAAAAAATTTCTTGTAAGCTGAAGGGCATCGAGTAAGATTCCTCTATTTGCATCCACGGCTTTTGTTGATCGCGGTGAAGCATTGATACCACTTGTGTCAATATTGCAGCGCAGTAGTAACTACGGAGGTTAGGGAGATCTAGACCTCCTAGACAGGATGGTTGGTACAGTACTTTATGATTTATCCTCGATTCTTTCCCCTCCCAAAGGAATCTTGTAAGTGTATTTTGCCATGTACTTGTGTCCTTTATTGGGATAAAAATTGGTACTGTGCGGAATAAGAAAAGGAATTTAGGTAATAAGGAGCTCTTCACAAGATGTATCCTATCAGCTAAGGTCAGCGAGAGATTGTTCCATCTTGTTATGTCTTCTTTTAGCACAACCATTCTGAACCCAGAGGTAGAGTTTCATCAGCAAAAAAAGTAAAAAGAAAATTAAAGAGAAGAGAGGCAGGACTCTGCAACCAGCCCTTCAGAGACAGAAGGAAACAATATATAACACTGCTACGGTACAGAAAGTGCTGGGGAAAGGTACTGTATATGATCAGATGGCTGGCTGATTACATTATAACTTATGATCCAATAACTATTTGACTTGGGACCATGAAAGTCATCTTGAACTGACTTGGAATTTGCTTATGTCAGCTCAAACCCTCATAGCAACGAGATAGTATGACCAAAAAAAAAAAAAAAATCCCAAATGCCCTCACTTACAGAATGGACCGCTAAAATTATGGAAAGCAAAAGAAATGGCCTAATGCAGAAACTGCATTGTGATAAATGTTGGAAACCTTTTTTGAATTCTGGTTGAGTTGAAATTAAATCATGATATTTATAACTATGCTGTTTTTATGCAAAAGGAAATAAAGCAAAAGGTTTAAAAGCCTCAATAATACAGCTGGTATTTATTTAAATGTTAGCCTATGGTTATAGATATTATATATGTTATTTTCTTTAGTGAGGAAGGAAGACAGGAATGCTGAGGTCTTGTGTTCTTAAACTTCTTATGAATACCAACAACAAAAAACTGCAAGGCAATTTTTGACATTTTGCTCTAATGCAAGCATGCCCTCCCCCAATATTCATATATGCCCTTTGCAACTAGTGAGCCATTTGTCAGGAGAGTTTGCCCATCGTTTCTTGGCGACACCAAACTGTTCTTTTGAAAACATGGGCACATAAAACTCGTGACACACATTTCCTTCTTTTTTTTCACAAACCAAGAACTCCATATATTTTAAGCACTTCACGGAAATTAAAACAAAAAGGCTTACAATCCAATTATTGACAAGACACAGGCAGAAAGGAAACACAGGGAAAGGAAACAATGCAAAAGACATGCATGAGTTATAAAACAGCATTTTCTTAAAGTAGTCAACATTTCACAAGTTGATTGAAGCCTCCTTTAAAAAAATTAAAAGGAAGAAGAAAAATACACATATGAGAAAATTTAGGTCTCAAGCAAACCTCCCCTGCTCCGCTCCCCCCCCAAAAAAAAACCACCAAAGGGGGTGGGAAAATAGTTAAGGGACCTCTCAATCCAATTGCTTCTAATTTTTCTATTGGAAAAGGACATATTTAATCTAGGAACCAGCTAGATGATTTTGGGAAGGCAGTGATGCTCAAATTTACATTAAAGATGCTCAAGCATGACTTTAGTATAGGAAAAGGAGCAACTCAGAGCTGTTTGCACAAATCAACCAAAATCTCAGCAGTGGTGTCTACAGTGAAGGTGCAATGGTCCTGCTTATTTGAGCTGTTTAAAGCCTAGAAATCAGTTGACAACAAGGTCATAACGGAAAGTTCACTTCTTTGTCAGTTTCCTGGCTTCCTTCTGCATTTGTTGCACTGTCGTGGCCTACAATATGCACAATAGAAATCACTTATGGAAGTATCTGAGATGGAACATGAAGCCTTGTTCAGTGGAGAGACTCTGCAGCAAACAACCTTAACATCATGGCCTCATTCAAAAACATCTTTCCCCTCCCTTTCAAGAGGCTTCTCTTTCACATTCAGCATAAGGAGGCATCCTTGGTACTCAAGAGCTGGCACACTGTTCTCTGAACACTGCTTTGTTCCCAGTAAAGGGATGGTTCCACTGACGAATTTCATAATTGGTGTAAATTACAGCCTTTATTGTGGTTTTTAAAGAGAATAAAAATCTCTGTGAGATATAACAAATCATTGTTTTAAAATGGCTGAAATTCTTAGAATTTGCTCCACAGATGCACTGTGGAGGACAGCCTAAGAGAACAGAAGTGGTCCAGGGAGAGAAATGATACATAGCTGTCCCTTTAAAATGATGGTGTCACTTTCTGTATTCCTAACACCAACACTGAACAAATAACAAACAGAGCAGAAGCCTGTAGCCAAAGTACTGGCCAAGCTAGTTCAAACCTTTATGTGAAATTCAGCCTCTCCCTGCTTCTTGACCCTCATTTGGTCCTTTCTGGGTTTCCATGGTCACACTGCTGCAGAGATGACAGAAGCCACAATGGGCAAAATCTGGCTTCTGTGCAATCCTTAAAGGAATGACTGGCCAGGTCTATTCTTGGCCTAACAATTCTATGCCCCTTAGGTTCCCTAGTCTACAGCCTCCAGCTCTCCACACCTTTCTTAACCTTTCAGACATTTCTTGTCCCTACAAACTTCCTTGCTCCTTAGCGCCTTTCTTCATGTCCCTACTACCCATCGTTTCCTAGCTTTTCCGCTGACTGCCTATCTTGTCTTTTTAGCCTGCCTGTCTCATAGGCCAATTGGCCATTATAGCCACTAGAAAAAACATCCTGGTGGACTGGTGTGCCATCTCTTCTAAGCTCTCTCCTGCCATAGCCCAGGAACCAAGCACACCACTGATGAGGCTGCTACCTCTACTGCTGGGTACAGGCAGGTGGTGCAGTGCCAGGCCTCACTGCCCCCTGCCTTGCCTTGTCACTGCTGAGCCAGGTAGGAAGTGAGCAGGGCAGCAAGGCTGCTGCCCCTGTGTGACACAGTGGCTGTTTTCACTAGCTCATACCTGGAGTCAGTGCTACTGGCTTGTCCTTCCTCAACTGGCCCCCAACAGCAATTGCCCCTGGCTGCACTTGCTGAGGAAGACTGCCGACAGGGACAGTCAGGCAAGAATAAGCCAAGGGAGGCAGGCAGGCACCACCTTGTCTAACTGGCCCTGGCCTTCCATCAGGTGAGGGGAAGAAGCAAGGCCCTTTTCCATGCCCGTTTTGTCTGCCCAGCCCTGGCACTCCTGCCTCCCCAACACCACAGTGAGGAATCTGCACGGCCCCCTCTCACCACAGTGGTTTGTTTCCTCTGCCTTTCTCCTCATGCTTCCTAAGTTTCTTCTGCTCCCGTTTCACAATTCCCCTTTTCTTCCACTACTTTGTATCTAAGAGCTGTCCTTTAGCTTCTCTACTTTATCGGTCCTCTTCCCCAGTGTGGAGCCCAACCAACAAAGCTACTCCTGTCCCTACAGCTTGTGTAAGGCTGCTCTTCACAAAAAAGCTGGGCTGTGAACCATCAGCAATTTTGCTCCCTGAGCTTTTGGAATTTGTAAGAATTCCATGCCAACTTACCAGCTCAGCCAATCAGTGTCATAAGCTTCACCACTACAAACACCACACTGACGAGCAGCATTTTTAAGTGTTCAGAGTACTTTATATGCAGCTCTCAGTAATCCTTACAACAGCTCATAAAGTCAATGGGAATTATCCTCACAATATTGTGTGTGTGTGTGTGTGGGGGGAACAGACAGAAGGGCAGTGACTTACTTAAAGCCACCTCTTAATTCCATGGTAAAAATGAATTTTGAACTGGGGATTTCCAGGTTCGGACAACACTCTTAGCCACTATGACACTGTACTTTTTGCAACATTCTTAGATTATCAGCAGTTAAAAAAAATAGGCAGGCTGATTGAGCAAAAGGGGTGTGTGCATTATGCACATAAATCATTCAGAGTTGAACATTACTGTACATACAATAGAAACCCCAGTGAAGACATAGCAGTATATCCAGATAGCAGACAGCAAAAATGGACAATGGCAGAGAAGTTCCAGAGCAAAGACAAGAAAGAAAATGGAGAAAGACAAGGAACAGAGAGAGGTTTTAAATAACTAAAATAAGTTTTCTACTTCCTTGGGAGACCACGTCAATTAATTTTGAAACCCAGGAGTCCATGCAAGTCAAGAAATGCTAAAAAGGGACTACACCAGACCATTTTATTCTACTGGTGCCAACAAGTTCCTCTGGCACAAGGGAGCCCTCCAAAGATTCAAGACACTTCCACTGATGCAATAGCATCTTATGGTGGGGAGGGCTCCTTGCACTAGAGGAACTAATCTGCACCAGTGGAACAAAATGGAAGCGTCCTACCCCAACTCATCAAAGGCGTCCTACTGCTGTTACATCTTCCTCCTTTTTGTTCCTAAGTTTTACATGGTGCTGATCTGCGTGTTTACAACTCAGTTTGATACTTCACATTAAACTGCTCTTGGGAAGAGAATTCCTTAGGCAGTTTTGCTCTCTGAAAGTTTATAGTACCTTCAAATCAAGAGTGATACAATCATTTTACTAATGTATTCAATAGCCATACTACTAATCCACAAATTAGGTAGACTGTCAAAAGCAAAAAATATATACCCCTTGGTAATGCAGCCCTGTGAAAAGTGAGTACCGTGCCGTGATCATTCATCCTGCAACACATGACCCAGCATCCTATCAATTGCACACAATATTACACAAATACAGTAGAGGATGTCTCTCTCAGATTTCCTTGACTTTGGACTGTGGAAAATGATCTGTGTAGCAACCCTGCCACTTAGCAGCATTTTCCCTCCATGCATAACCTTCTATAAGAAGTTGAGTAATGTTTTCGTCACAAATACTGGGCATAATCATCTCACATTGCTATTCTTTAAGGAAATGTAGTGTACACACAATGGACTCTGTAGATCGTATCCAAATGATGACAGCCGTATGATACACTGTGCACAATTTTATGAAGTGACTGCTTGGAAAGATATTAAAGGATCTTTGCATGAATTTTTCGTTCAGATAATCAAGAAACATTCAATGTGTTGCATCCAACCACCAATCAACAGAAGTCTCTGATGGTTACGCATCTTCCATATTTCCCTCTGCTCCCAGTAGTCCTTCCCAACTCTGGAAACGTTTATCCCTCATGTCATGGTAGCCACATGGTGTAATAACTATGTGGGTTGTGAAGCTGCAGCAGAGAGGGCCAAAGGAACAAAACCACCCATTCCCATCTCTGTCACAGGGGTTCCTCTGACGGAAGAGGAAGAAGGGAGTGATTTCATCCCGTCCCCTTCCCTCTCCTCATTACAATCCACGGGCAACTACTTCATGCAGGTCTCACAACCCCGGGAATAAATACTCCCAGGGTTGGAAATGGCTACTGGGGGGAAGGGAAAATAAAGATGTGCTGTCCTTAGGCTTAATCCAACCCAATCCTTTCATACTATAGTTGCTTCCCCCCAAATCCCAACAGCAGATCTTTAAAACAAGATGATGGATTACGGTAGTTACGGTAGTTACGGTAGTTACGGATTACGGTAGTTACGGTAGAAACCTGTAGCACCTTAGCCATAATGCAGCTACTTTGATGGCAAAGTACAGGGAGATTTCATATCAATTCTACATCAGAGAGCAAGCTGCTTGCTACTGAGAGCTTAGAAAGAGGAAACTGAAAATGCTTTGCCCAACACCTAGCACAGGTTTCTAAAAACCAGTTCATGTGAATCTATTTTAATCTCACTCTTTGACAAACTAATCAGTGCACAAAGAAAGGAAACACACACAATATTACATACAGAAGCAGGAACCAGGAAAAGTTCCTCACAAAGGACATCCAGACAAACAAGAACGGATAGTGGGCAAAAATGAAGCTTGCGGACCATTTGCACACCCACAAATATCACAGGGGAAACTGGGAAAAAAATTATTTGATAAAAGGGGGGGGGGGGCTATGGTCCCCTACCTGAAACAGGGAAATAATACAGATCCAGAAGCATTTCTGCATTTTTTTAAATTTAGTTGGGGGACAGAGAGAGAGACTAGGCATAAAAAGAAGGGCCGGAGGGGACAGTGAAGAGGAGAATGACAACATACTCTTTATCTTTTCTAAAGCAGTCAAAAGAAGAGGTTCACATTTAATGAAATGCATCTTCCTGTATCATTTCTGATAACCTATCCTCTCCTTGGAGGAAGGTCAATTATCTGGTTCAGCCTTAAACAAATTAAAGGGGATGGAGCTTATAATTTCCATAATGGTAGGATTCTTCTCTAAACTAGCTGCCGTCCTTGAAATCTGTCTACAATGGCCCAAGATACAGGGCCAAATAAATAACAAAGCTCTGGGGACACCAGAAGACACCAAATTGCTTAATCTAGGCTTTCACCACACTATTTCTATCAAGACGTTTGTTCCGGCTGACCCAGATGTACCAAACTGAGCACTCCCTGAGAATGCTGAAATTATTTCCCTGGAGGTTGATTAAAAAAAAGAAAAGAAAGCAAAGTCTGTTTCTAGGGACCTGACTCAAATGCCGAAATCCACATTATGTCACTTCTTCTCCCTGAGCACCTCTTGAACATGTATAATGCTTCCTCAGTAAGAAAAAAGAAATTTTATTTTAAACTCCGCTTTTCACCCAACAACTCACTCCCAGAATGGCCTATGGCGGTGGTAGGCAAACTGCGGCTCTAGTGCCACATGCGGCTCTTTGGCGCTGACGGCCTATTCCCTCCATTGTTCTCTATGGTAGGAAAAAAGTAACTTTTTCCCACCATAGAGAACAATGGAGGAGATGGGGCAACCTGTTTGGGGGCCCGTAGAATTGAACCCCCTGGTTCAATGTTCCTGAAACAGGGTGGGTATCTTGGGGAGAGGCTCCAGCAGCTACCCTGCGATTTTGGAGCCTCTCCCTCAAACCCCCTCCCCTCCAGCCCCCAGAATATACCCTATGTTTTTGCCATTGACTTCAATGGCTCATAGGATAAAATGGGGCCAAACTGTGGGAAGCCCCAGCAGCCCTCAGGCCGGAGCACCTGGAGCAGTCTTGGGAGGCGGATTGGCAAAAAGCAAAACCAAAAGCACAGGAACTCGAGAGAACTCCAGGAATGGAGCCGGTTCCTCTTCCACAGCCCAAAATGCGACCCACGAACCCTGAGCTTGCTTTTTCTCATTTGCGAGTCTGGCCTCTGCACTCCTTTAACAAGGCAGCCCTGGAGCTTGGGGCACCGGGAGTTTCTTTGCACACAGCTTGTGTGGCTGGCTGAGTGTCTCTTCTGCTTGCCCACCTCTCACCTCTGCACCTCATCTTCTGCCAGGCATGGAGGAGCCCAGCTCGCCCAGGCTTCTTGCCTCCTGCTGCCTTGGCCCTCTGGTGCACGGGTGAGTCCCCAAAGTTTGACTCTTCCTCT
>NW_015169796.1:768846-774714 GCF_001447785.1 Gekko japonicus | reverse complement strand
TACTTGCCCATTGTGATGTTTCAGTGTTCACTCCAAGCTGTAGAGCCCTGTGAGCAAAGATTCTACTTCGTGAGCTCCTGGCATGAAAGCTGTGAGCGAGCGATTTGGCTACTACTGCATAAATGAGTTTGCTCTGGAGCCATCCTTCCTAAGCTAAGACAAAAATGTGTGAGCCGGAGGCTAAAAAACTGTGAGCTTGCCCACACTAAGTCAGCTTAGAGGGAACTTTGAGTGGCCACTTTTTGTCGACTCGGCTTTCGGTGTTGCGTGCTTGAAACAGCTGAACTCAGTAGGAAGGATGACTGTTGCGGGCCTCTGAAAACTGCCCCCCCCCCAATTAACTTGTGAAAGCCACTGCCACAAGATGTGGGTGGGAAGTTTGGGGGGGGGGAACCTGTAGAGATGAAATGTATTGTGAACTTAATCAAGCTTGCGTTCAGGGACACTGAACCTGTTAATATGAAATGCTGTTGAGAGAATGGTGGAGGGCAAACAGCTCTTTGAGCTTCCAGAGGCCTCTGGAAGGCTGCAGTTGGGAACAAGCTGCTAGCTAAGAACCTTGAATCTGGTCCAGCGAAGCCATACATATTGATGCTGTCTAGTGCATGCCTAAAATTAAAAACAACAACATACAAACCTGACTTACCCAAACTTTCCAAGGAGATGCAAGGCCATTGTTCACATTAGTGTTTGTCATGATTTAATTTTATGGATACTTTGGACATATAGAGAGGCTGAACGAAAGGAGACGAAACAAGTATACAAGACGAGTGTGGATGGGAGAGTTGGAAGGGGTCGACCTCAGCGAACGTATCTCAATCAGATTGAGGACATTTTTAGCAAAGGCCAGTTTAGGAGTGCCCTAATTAAGTTAATAACAATGTACCTACCTATATAGTTTAAGTTTAAAAAATTTGGCTCTCAAAATAAATTTCAGTCATTGTACTGTTGATATTTGGCTCTCTTGACTAAGGAGTTTGCCCACCACTGGCTATGGCAATTTAAGATGTAAATATGAATAGAATTATTCTAATAGATTAAGGGGTAAAGGTTTAAAATTTCCACAAATGTTGATGCCACGCAGAAAGGTATTATTTATGAAAGTTAAAAACAAAAACAACAGTACAAATTTACCCAATAATAAGGAGACAGACTGCTACAAACTGTTGCAAGTCTTCCTAAGAACATGCCTTAGTTTTTGCTAGTAAGCAAAAGAATGCCAGCATGGTGCAGTGCTCTGAAATGTTGGACTGGATCTAGGAGATCCAGGTTCAAATCCCCATGTGCCATAAAACTCACCTTGGGCCACTAGCACTCTGTCAGTCCAATCTACCTCCTAGGGCTGCTGCAAAGGTAAGATTAAGAAGGGGAGACAAAAGCATGCCACCCGGGGATCACTTGAAGAAAGGGTTCGATAAACATATTTGGGAGGGGCTGTGGCTCAGTGGTAGAGCATCTGCTTGACATGCAGAAGGTCCCAGGTTCTATCCCCAGCATCTCCAGTTAAAAAACCTGGCAGTAGATGATGTAAAAGCAGGGCTTTTAGGCAAAGTTTAATAGATTTTCACAGACCCTAAAATTTCATATTTTTCTGATGTCAGAGAAAATTAAAACATTTTCTTCGAACCTAAAAGTTCATTTCCCCCTTCTGATTCTAAAAGAAATTAAAACATTTTCATGGGCCCATAAAAGTATCAGGGGCCTTGGCCTTGTTACTGTGCCTAAAGGATAAGTTGGCCCTGTGTTAATGACCTCTGCCTGAGACCCTGGAGAGCTGCTGCTGCCGGTCTGGGTAGACAATACTGACTTTGATGGACCAAGGGCCTGATTCAGTATAAAGCAGCTTCATGTGTTCATGTACTAAACAAATAAAATGTTTATTATTTGGTCTAAGACATGGACTTCATAGAGCCACCGTATTAGGGACCTGGACTGTAGAACACTGACTTAAACAATATCAAAAACACTGACTTCTTGAGACACGTAGCATCATCATGCACACAGTATGCCTGATTTATGGACAAAATCAGCTACATTTTAAACAATCAACATATCCTTGAAAGTTTGCATGTATGTACTCTGCAGTGTAAGCATTATCTTACATATTACACAATTCTAAAACTCTGTCTTAAAAAGCAATTCACCCATTCTAAAAGAAACTAATATCTCACTTGAGGGTTTTCTATGTTTCCAGAAAGTTTCATCCCCCACCCCCCAGAAAAAACTTTAAAAAAAAAATCCTTCTGTTTTATTCCCTATGACTTTACACTACTTAGGTCCAGCCATGGCTTGTTTCTGTTTTCTTCTGGCCTTAGAAAGGGCTACTGGTAACTGGGCAGAGGTGAAAGCTCAGCTGGAACTGGATCCATGAACAGTGGAAGGGCACTATCTCACAAAAACTCTGGTTTGACCCACAGAGCTTAAACTGGTCTGCTCCCTTTGCCTTTAGTTTTTGAAGAGTGGTACTCCTTTAAGCAACTCCATAAGAAGAGCCCTGCAATCAGACCAACAGTCTATCTAGTCCAGCATCCTGTCTCACACCAGTTCTTCTGGATGGCCAACAACAGGGCACAGAGGCCGAGGAACTCCAGAAATGCTTTTGATACACCCTGTGGTTTATATTGCTTCCTTTCTGTCTTAGCAGGATTTTAATTGAGACAGGAAATATTAAGATTACTTTTCGAGGCTTACAATATCCCGCCACTGATTCCGCACCTATAAATTAAATGTTGCTGTTCTTGAGTATCTCAGCTCTAAATTAATGGTGAGGTCAGCAAAAGCAACAATTTTTAATAAAACTAGAAGAAGAGTTTGGATTTATACCCCGTCCTTCACTTGGAGTCTCAGAGCGGCTTAAAAACTCCTTTCCCTTCCCCTCCTCACAACAGACACCTTGTGAGGTGGGTGGGGCTCAGAGAACTCTGACACAAACTGCTCTTTCAGGAACAGCTGTGCCAGAGCTTGTGACTGGCTCTTCTTCTTCTTCTTAATAAAACTATGAATGGAGAAGGAGTTTCTTCATTACATCTTATTATTCAACTGCTTCTCCAGTCTTTTCATATCACTCTCTTAACACTGAACACTGAGATTAGGCGTGGGGTATGCCTATCATCTGCAAATAGACTCATGAGCACAGATTCAAGTACCAGGTATAGGCGTTGCGCATCTTCAGAGTTTTAAATCTCACTTTCAGTTTTCAGTCCCTATAGCTATTATGGAAGCAGAAAGTTAAAATCAGAAGTCAATTCCTGGATTCTTGCCTATCACCCCAGAAGTGTTGCGTGCAAATTGAATGGGGGGGGGGGAGAGACTCCTAACTCAGTGGCAAACCACACGGCTATCAGCACATTAGGAGAATGCCTGAACAACTACCAAGAATAAATGGGTGACATCATTGAAACACCAGAGGGTGTCTTGCCAGTGCATTGCTGCAGGATAAATATAAACGTATGAAAGTTCTCTCTCTCTCTCTCTCTCTCTCTCTCTCTCTCTCTCTCTCTCTCTCTCACACACACACACACACACACACACACACACACACACACACACACAGCTTTACTGAAATCTTCACCACATCTAAATAGAACCTACTGGCCCCAACTGATCACACTGCTACATACCCAGATCTGAAAATGAGTATGAGAAGAGATTTAAAAAAAAAAAAAAAGACTGGCGATTAAAATGAAACTTGCATAACACTAGTACTATTTCAGAGCTAAGAGGGTGTTCAAGAGGAACTGAGTAGCAAAATGCTCTTCCTGTAATCTAATCTGTTACTTGAAACCAATCTGCAAACTGAACATAAGTTATATCCAGTTCTGATCAAGTGCCAGGTGAACAGCAGCCTCTGAGGACCAAATCCTGTTTGACATTCAGGACACTATAATATTTGTATAGCACTGAAATCATGGGAATATGTAAAAACCTTCATTTGGTAGCATGCAGAATAAGCTGCCGGTGTGCCAGGACTCAAGGGGGAGGGAGCCCCCCCAGCAAAGCTCACAGTGGCATATTGGGACTGCTGCAGCACTTTGCCATTAGGCCAAATATTAACATGGCAGAACCATACAAGCTTTCTTATCTAGCAAGTTTGCGGTCATGCCATGTTACTAGACACATAAAAACTAGACAGATGTCCTTTTTTCCTGTGGTGTTTGGCAGCTTGCATACACCGTTATATATCGTATCACAATTCATCACTTTTAGTTTAACAGAAGTCCCAAAACCAAGACAGGGATAGAATGGCCCAGGACTAAAGGGTTGATCAGGAAGCTCCAAGTTTGCAAGGCTAAAACAACTGCCTAGTAAGGCGGGCTTCTAAAGCCGTTACTAACTCGCTTTTAGCAAATGAAAAAGAGGCTTCTATTGAACAAAAAGAGGTGGTTTTATACACTGGAAGAGAGTTTATTCTGTCTCCATCCATGACCCCCCACCCCAGACACCAATGTACCAAACTGAATGGTAGGCTAATATCTTTTCTGGACTTATGTACTAGGATGCTGTAAGGCAACTAATACTCCTGCAAACAAGCCCTTACAAGTAAAAGGAGGCAAAAACAAAGACAGCAATAATACACAGAGAATAAGATGGAATGGAGAACAAAGACTGATGAAAAAAGCAAAAAAAAAAGAAGACAGGGAAGAAGCAATCCATTCAATCAATTTTGGATAGCATGCCTGAGCAATGCATCTTCCTTAAAATCTTCAAAGAGAAAACATTTGCCTTTCCCAATCAATCCAGAAGCAACTTAAAGCACCTAGGATTTCTGAAAAAGCACCTGTAAGACTGGAACAGGCATGTGTGCAGGTACACACACTAAGAGTGAAAGCAAAGTTGGCAGTACTTACAAGGACACACTTCCCTGGTTCCAAGCTCCAGACTGAGTTCTCTGTGTTGATCTTATGGGTGAGGGTGCCTTCCATGAGCACACGCTGCCCATTCCCCTCCTGCACTGCTACACGGATTGAGCTACTGCCGATATCCACAGACACCTGAAAAACAAAGGCAAGAAAATAAGCAGGGCCACTACACATATATGCAGGCAGACGTTTCCTGGCTTAGGACACAGGGTTAGAATACAATCATTGTGCGGGACTGAAGATGACAACTGGGGGGGAGGGTTCTTATTGCAATAGAAGGGACCCTTTTGACAACCAGGAGGGCAGCACAACAGGTAACCAGACAGCCCAAGGAAACACTGCCTCCTCATGAGGTGGTGGGATCGTTTTCTCCTTGTGAGCTTTCAACAGAAAGGGGGATGACGACAGAACCAGGAGGAGGGATGGAAGCAGCTGAGCACAACTGGATCACACTGAGCTCCAGCTGACAGTTTTCTTCCCTTCAGCTTCCAGATGCCATCGAAAGGGAGATCAGATCGAAGGGAGCTAGCAGTCAAGCTCCCCCTTCCATTGTATCTAAATCCTTCCCTGGTTGAGAATCCCCTAAGCACAGGAATACATGAAGCTGCCTTATATCGAGCCAGATCACTGGTCTATCAAGGTCAGGTATCATCTACTCTGACTGGCATCAGCTCTCCAAGGTCTCAAGAAGAGGTCTTTCACATCACCCACCGCCTGGTCCATTTTACTGGAGATGCTGGGGATTGAACCTGAGACCTTACACATGCTGATGCTCTGCCACTGAGCCGAGGCCCCTCCTGTGTTTGGGAGTGTGTGGGTGAGTTGTTGCAGAGTCCTGGCTGCCTGAGATAGGGTGTGAAGGGGTCATTGTTTGACTGTGAGTGACTGGGTGAATTTTCATAGCTGCTGGCCACACCCTCTGCTGAGGGGAAGCTTCTATTTAAGGCAGCACTTTGCCAGAGGCATGAGCCAAAGGGTGAGAGCCAAAGGGTGAGAGCCAAAGGGTGAG
>NW_015169796.1:741919-767929 GCF_001447785.1 Gekko japonicus | reverse complement strand
GGGGGGAAGGGTTTAAGTTTGTTAGGCACTGGGATACTTTTTGGAACAAGAGGGAGCTGTACAGAAGAGATGGTCTCCACTTGTCCTGAGAGGGAACCAGGCTGCTGGCACATAAAATCAAAAAGGTGGCAGAGCAGTTTTTAAACTGAATATTGGGGGAAAGCCGACAGGAGACGAAAAGTCTCTGGTTCGGGATGACTCATCTTGGATAGATGAGGGGGTAGCTGTTGCTTTTCTACAGGGAGCTGTTTAGTCATGCCGGCCACATGACCACGGAAACGTCTTCGGGCAGTGCTGGCTCTTCGGCTTTGAAACGGAGATGAGCACCGCAACCCTAGAGTCGGACTCGACTGGCTTTCGAGCAAGGAAGTACTTCTTCACCCAAAGAGTGATTAACACATGGAATTCACTGCCACAGGAGGTGGTGGTGGCTACAAGCATGGACAGCTTCAAGAGGGAACTGGATAAACATATGAATCAGAGGTCCATCAGTGGCTATTAACCACAAGGTATAGATAGGAACTCACAGGCTGGGGCAGGTGATGCACTGTATTCTTGGTGCTTGGGGGAGGGCAACAGTGGGAGGGCTTCTAGTGTCCTGGCCCCACTGCTAGACCTCCTGATGACACCTGGTATTTTTGGCCATTGTGTTAGACTAGATGGGCCATTGGCCTGATCCAGCATTGGCTTCTCGTATGTTCTTATGTTTTCTTAAGAAAGGAACATTTTTAAAAACTGAAATTTTAATTGATATTTGTGCATTCTTGTTTGTTGGTGGAGGCGGCTGGGCAGCAGCTTTTGGCTGAAAGATAAAATAAAAGGCAAACAAAAAGAAGTTTGGATAAGCATCCATTGGAGAACATTTCAGTACTGAATAATTTGCCTCAAGGCAGAGAAGGGGAATGGACTGTAGTAAGACTCTTTTGGTCTTTTCCAACCCTGATTTGATTTATTTATTTATCGCATCTGTATCCCACCCTTCCCACACATGGGCTCAGTGATTCAAGCAGTGATTTTTATTAATCCTTCCGAGCAAGGATGCCAAGTCGCACCTGGCCACTGGCGGGGAATTGGGGGGGGGGGTTGGGTGGCCAGATCCAGGTTGGGAACTCCTGGAGATTTAGGAAAGGAGTCTGGGAGGACAGATACCTCAGTGGGGTACAATGACACATAGTCCACCCTCCAAAGCATTCATTTTCTCCAGGGGAACTGGTCTCTGTAGTCTGGAGATGAGCTGTAATTTCAGGAGATCCCCAGGTCCCACCAGGAGGCTAGCACCCCTACTTCCAAGGACAATTGAAATATATTGCAATGAAATGGTGCTTGCAACACACAAAATGGGAGCCTCTAGATTGAGAAGAAGCAGGGATATAGTATTCCTTTTTCCCCATGAATATAAGCAACCGGTTCAGAGGTTCTATGATTAGCAGAGGACCCATGATTCGCGCTATGTAAACTGCAAAACTGTCATTGCGATGGGTTGGTTATTTCTATCTGTGGGTCAGACGGAGGTGGGCTTGCTTCGTTTATCTGGAGGCAGGTAGAAAAAAGCACACACACCCAGTTCAGAGCTCCTTTTTTCACAGCTGTAGCTTATAATGTCAAGAGTAGGCTTAGTTGGGCAGAAAATGAGAGCAAGCAAGCACACAAGCAGGGATCAGCTCTTTAATACAACATATCCTGGAAAGGTTTTACGGCAAGCAAGCCTTTCTTGTTGTCCGCAGGCCACCATCCAAGCACACAACAGCAGGGCTAATCACACAGAAGATCCAGGCAGATCTGCTGTACAGGTGACCTTAGCCTTGTTCAAGGGAGGCCAAGAACATCCATGAAGTAGCTATATTTAAAATACTGTATACTATACATTTCTAAACTGGGGACACTCCCTCTGGAGAAAAGAGTAAAGACTTTAAAGCGTAGGCAAGATTTAATTTGCAATAGTATTTTGCCTGCATGTTTTCCACTCTCTCCAAAGCTTGGCTGGGCTCTGCAGTTCTCGCTTGAAACTGTTCTTGCATTCTCCATTACCTTGGTGATATTTAGTGATTCATTGTCTCGGAGTAGGAAGTAAACAGAGGGGGAGCTGATTTAGTAAGAAACTGTGTGTAACTACTTGTGATTGATGCCAAAGAATTAAAACAAAAGAGAAACAATTATGACAGATAATTGTCTAGACTCTAGGCTTAGAAAAGGTGAATACCCTGTAAAAACAATAGGCAGCCAAGCAGGGAATCAAAAACTAGACTAATAAAAGCCAGCTAAATAAGAATTATGGAGCTAAAAGATTTGTGAAACAATTGAAAGGAGTTTGAGAAGCAAAGGAAAATGCAAGAAAGAATTCTCTCTCATTCACTGATTTATTTTAGGGTGGAATGTTTATTCAATTGATTGACTTGAGATAGCCAAGCTTGATTACAATACTCCTGAATAATCAGGTATCAGACTTTTAATAACAAACATATATTCATAAATGCAAGTATTTACAAGAAACATGGGTAATGAACATTCCTGGGTTGTTGGGGTTTTTTTACATTTTGTGTGTGTGCCTGTAAATAAAGGCAACCTCTAACAACTCCTACTGGGGCATGGAGGACATTCAGAGAAGTGGATTGATAGCCTGTCTCTGCCTCCCAGCCCTGGAATTCCTTGGAGGTCTCCCATCCAAATACTTCCCAGGGTCACCCCTGCTTAGCTTCCAAGATCTGATGAGATTGGGCTTGCCTGGGCTATTCAGGTCAGGGCTGGTAACTAACATTCTTATAGGAGACATTCCTTATTCTCTTTCATACAAGAGGGAATGCCTCTTGGAAGATGGTACCTGCAATGAAATACCACACACTGAAAAATAAGGCAATCGTGTTGACTCTGAAACTATTTTGTTCATATGAACAATACATTGGTAACAGATCAATCAATTAGAACTCATACAGTTAATAGCCTAATGGTGCTATCCTAAGAACGGTTTTCTGGGAGCAAGCCTATTTGAGTGGACTTAAATAGGATTCTGAGTAGATCTGCTTAGGATTGCTTTCTAAGATTTCTTTGTTTGGGTGACAGCCCTAAGTTAATCCACTTTCAAGGAGATGAAAAATTCCTAACGTCCACAAAGAACCAAATGTTATGCAGAGACTGGAAGTAGATCAGTCATATGAATCAGCTCCGTCACATGATTGTATTGCAGGTACCTAGCGCAATGGCCACTGGTAAATTAATTTTTTAAAAGGCGTTGTGGACCAGTAGCCATGCAGAATGAAAAAGAAGCATCACAGTCCCAGCCCGACCACAGGATGTTCTGTTTAGCACTAGCCTCTCTTATAAAAATTTCTCCCAACACAGGCTATGCATTCTCTGGCCCATAAAGTGCTCTTCATCCCACTGCCACCACTGTTGAGACTGCCCCAGCGGTACATGCCCCCTGATGCATGACCATGCAGTATAAGGCAAAGGTTCTTCTAGCAAGGGAAAGGTTCATGGGGAAGCCTGCACTATCTGAGACTGAAAATACCTTTAGATTTATTTGTAAGCTGCTTGGAAGACCTAAAGGCAGAAAAGTGGGGTATTGAGACAAGAAAAAAACGGAATCTTATTTAGAAAAGTTATATGCTACCTCTGCAGAGACCTGCTTGAGGCAGCATGAGTCTGTCAATCTGTGAACACATGGAATAGCAAAGCCCTGACCAAATATCACACAAAATAAGAACAAAATCCATGCAATGTCTTTTATTGGTCCCATTTGGTCCAATGGTATGACGAACCCCTGTATCTCCCCAACTGTCTTGGCAGATTTTTCCCGCCAAATCTTCGGTACCCCTTCTGTGACTGAGTTGCCCTACAGTAGCGTGTATATATTCTTTGTCATAAAAGACCATCCCACCCTATGTTTAGATATTTAGTTCAGGCTTTTTCTCAGCTCAGGAACTCTACTGAAAATACAGGAACTGTTCAGTTTTCTTTAAACCCTTGAGAAATGGCGCTTGAGGCAAAGTTCGTTGGCAAGGCGGGATACAAATTGAAAATAATAAATTTAAAAAACCAGAATAAAGATTTTATGAAACAGGCAGGAAATATATGTATAATAGGATTAGTCAAGGTTTTGAGATTGCTAAGGTAAAAAACTTTCTAATATATACAGAGCTGGATTCTTAGAACATTCAGGAGACTGACTGTATTTGTAGTTTTGTTTCAAGGCTCTCTATTTCTTTGAGAGGTACTTTGTTTAGTATATTTCAGCACAACACAGTTCTTGTTGATGTTTCTAGATATCTTCCTTCAGATATTACAGGTTTTCCTTTAGATGATACAGCTTTTCAGTAATGCCCGAAGTGTCTAAGCTTCTCCAGTTTACCACAGACCAGGGTTCTCTTCCCAAACCCTTTCACTGGCAGGAAGTTATTCTCCTTGTCCCTAAGAAGCAATAACTCCTTTTACTATTTGGCTTGTATGGGAGTTCACTCTAAGTACATAGGCCTTCTGTCAAATCCTTCTCCAGTATCCTTTGTTTGTATAAGCTTTTTTGACTGAGAAAATAAAATTCTCCCTCAGAGTGATTTTAATATCACTAAGACATTGGGTCCATGGGGTCGCGAAGTGTCGGATTCGACTGTGCGACTGAACAACAACAACAAAGGACATTGGAGTTTCTCTTCTTCTCTTTGTAGAAGTACTTTCTGACTATTGCCTATTAGAAAATACTGACTCCCAAATGTTTCTTCCCTCAGAAGCTACCCTCTGGCTACTGATCCCCACTTCAGAAAGACCAAACAGCAAAAGACAGATTTGGGAAAGTCCACATTGCCAAAGACCTCTTTCCCCTCCAGATCAGCTGTTTTATTTTCTATCTCTGCTGATGTGGGCCAATCAGAGAGTAAACAGAGCAGCCAATCACATAAGCTCTTCTCCCTAGGGAAGATTAACTCTAGAACTCCCTGACTCTCTGATACAAGCAGCATTTGAGAAAGCCTGCTTTTCTGTGCAATCTGTCATACATGGATTTTGCCATGCAATACCTTTTATTGGACCAATTTGGTCCAATAAAAGAATATTACACGGATTTTGTTCTTGTTTTCAGATTTTGCATGGACCAATATGGCTATACACTAGTGATGGCCTAGGAGAATGCTGGAGGGGCACAAGAAAAGAATTACTCTTTTGTGCTCTTGGCAGGTCCCTGTCCTCTTTGTGATAGCATAACTACAGTACCTTGTGTATACTGAGGAGTAAAACCAACATCACATTTCTCCATCTGCCACCAAAGTCAGCAGATACATGAGCCACTAAGAACTTTATTTACTGGCCTTCCAACTGGGGTTCCCATTTGCCTGCTTATTTTTACTTATTTATTTACTTCATTTGTATCTGGCCTTTCTCCCCACTGGGGCCCAAAGCAGCTCACATTGTTCTTCCCTCCTCCATTTTATCTCCCCAACAGACCTGGGAGGTAGGTTAGGCTGAGAGTACAGGACTGGCCCAAGATCACCTAGCAAGCTTTCATGGCAGAGTGGGGATTTGAACCTGAGTTTCCCAGATCCTAGTCTGACCCTCTAGCCACTACACCATGATGGCTTAGGGCAGCAAGCCTCCAGCCAATTGTAGCCCTTGCCCACTGATGCACAGCTGATTATCGGACAGAACTGGGGCCAAAGGAGATGGTGATGATCGTCCTGATGTGAAAACTTAAAAAGAAAAATGAGGCCTAGTCTACTTACAGGAAGTCTACTTACAGGAGATTCCTAGAGGTACCCAGAAATAAGGGTAGCTCTAGGAACTGCCAGATAACCCTACAGTGGCCATACCTTGGTCCCATCTAAAATAAAACCACCACCCCTAAGGTAATTTGCAAAGGTATTAAGAGGCTCCTATACCCTGCTGAGGAGGAAAAGGAAGAAGAAGAGATTGGATTTGTACCCCGCCCTTCACTCGGAGTCTCAGAGTGGCTTACAAACTCCTTTCCCTTCCTCTACCCACAACAGACACTCTGTGAGGTGGGTGGGGCTGATAGAACTCTGACACAAACTGCTCTTTTTCAAGGACAGCTGTGCCAGAGCTTGTGACTGACCCAAGGTCACACCAGCAGGTGCAGGTGGAGGAGTGGGGAATCAAACCCGGTTCTCCGAGATTAGAGTCTGCACACTTAACCACTACACCAAACTGGCTCTCACACCAAACTGGCTCTCAGCTGGTAGACCTTCCTCCAGACGGTGTCTGCTGTTTTTTAAACCAAAGAGGAAAACAGAACTAGAACACAAACTGAATAAGTTTATTTTACTGGGAAGGCAAATAAGCGTTGGATGTTCAACACTTTAAACAACTGTGACATTCTGTAAAGGCTCAGAGTCAAGGACACAGTTTCTTGCAGCAACAAGTAATTTGTGTCAAAATAGAGAGACTACCAGTAACTGTCAGTTACTTCACAATGAAAGTTAAAGGAACTTTTCCATCAGGTTACTTAACTCTTCCCACCTAAGCTGTCATCATGTAGCCTGTCACTGAGCTTTCTCAATACCAGAAAGACTACAACAGAAACCTTAAAATAGTGTGGGCCACCCATAGGCTATCTCATTGACCCAGCCTTCATCCTTTTGAAGAGACTGGGATAGAGTACAGTCCCTAACCTGCCTCGATAACTCTATCCAACTAAAAACCAGTTAACCCATCCTTTTCATTCTCCTCTCCCCCCACAAGAGTACAAGTGGCCTCTATTGGTCCTTACCCTGCCAAAAAGGTTCAAATGGGATTGGCAGATATTGCCTTTTTTTCATGTATCACCAGAAAACAGGCCAATATTTTTATTGTATCTATAGGCCAGGAAAAATTCTGACCACTTGGGCAAATGCAACACTCTGCTGGCATACTATACACCAGACAACTCAACAATCCTGATTTTCATGATCAGAATAGGATCCCTTAATGTAGTTATCATTGCTATACCAACCAGCAGTGATAAACACATAAATGCTATGGAGAGGATGCACTGGTAATATTCCACTACGGTTTATAGATTCTCTTCCTATGCAGCTGAGGCTGTGTATACTCAGAAGAGGAAGGATCGAGGGATTCAACAAATTAACCTGAAAGGGGGGGGGAGGGGAGCACACCGCTTTGACACAGGTAGAGCTCAGAACTGTAATGGCTTTTCGCAACTGATCAATTAATTGCTGAGCAGTCACAGAGGGTGAAGTACAATGCCATTTCAGCCCCTTTGAGCCCCCCTTGCAAATGAATGCCATTCATGACACATGGCTGAGGTGGGGAGGGGGAGACAGCACTGTTTCATTTTTTAAAAAAAATAATAGATTTTGGCTGAGGAGTAGGTGGCAATTTCTCACAACTGCTATAACCAACAGTCAAGCACACCTGAGTATGTGCTTCAGGTGTGCAGGAGGCAACATCTCAGAATTCAGGCCTAGATATCAGAAGTGTTAAGGGCACAATGGGGATCTGAGAAGGTGATGGTCACCTTCTCCAATTTTAATCTTTCAAAAAACAAAAATATTAAAGACAATGGGGATACGAAGGCTGATGAAAGGGAAACCCCTTTGCATCTTGCAGGGCACTTTATGATTCTTTCACTTTATGATCCTTTCTATAAGCTACTACATTCCCCCCCCCAAAAAAAAAAAGAATAAATGAAATGAGATTATAATGGTTAAATCAATGTAATTGTGGTACCAATTAAAAGTTAAAAAAGAAGAGTGCAAGCCAATTCCATTTTCTGAATACAAAGATTTGCCTTTCCTGCAGCAAAATCCAGGCTGCTGCCTGGCAGATGGATTTATATTCAGGGAAACAGAAAAGTAAAATGAGACAGAAAATAATATGAAGTGACTACATCAGTCATCAAACGATGGCTTTCAGGGACAGGAGGCGTATTTGCTGCTCAAGCTGGGCTCCTCATTAAAAAGAGATTGGGGGTAAAAAAAATAAGCACAAGACACCACTGATTTATTGTGGCCCAATTTTTGGTAAGCTAACTTGAACTTCAACCTTGTCTGTCCTTTCCTAGGTGCCTCTAGACTTTAAAGCTAAGGATAAAGGCATGTCTAAGCAATAAAACAAAAGTCCAGTGGCACCTGAAAGACTAACATTTATCTCAATATGAGCTTTCATGAGTAACAAGTCACCTCTTCAGGTAGATACATGAAGGAAAACCATAGTGGGAATTCCTCTTATAGGAAAGATTATTTGCGGGGGGGGGGGGGGGCAATGAGGCTTAGTCTGGTGTAGGGGTTAAGTGTGCGGACTCTAATCTGGGAGAACCGGGTTTGATTCCCCACTCCTCCACTTGCACCTGCTGATGTGACCTTGGGTCAGTCACAAGCTCTGGGCACAGCTGTCCTTGAAAAAGAGCAGTTTGTGTCAAGAGTTCTCTCAGCCCCACCCACCTCACAGGGTGTCTGTTGTGGGGAGGGGAAGGGAAAGGAGTTTGTAAGCCGCTCTGAGACTCCAAGTGAAGGGCGGGGTATAAATCCAATCTCTTCTTCTTCTTCTTCTTCTTAGTACCGACTCCACCATGAATCTTTCAAGTATAAACTTTCAATGTAAGGGGGAAAGGGAGGAGTAAAGGTAGAAAAGGTTAGACATGATTCCTGTCATAAGTCAACAGAACAAAATGTTCCCTCACGGGTTTCTGAACGGTGTGACTGCTTATGTCCAATTTGTGTTCATTGATTCTCTCATGCAGAGAACGACATGTTTGTCCAATGTACACAGTAAAAGGGTAGTGCTGGCAAATAATGGTATACAATAAATTGGATGATGGGAAAGTAGTTGAGCTCAGGAAGGTGTAGCTGATGTTATTAGGTGCTGTAATAGTACTGCCTGAGTATATACGGAGACAACGTTGGCATCCAGGTTTGCTGCAGGCTTGGGTTCCTGGGCTTGTGTCTCTGCTGGGTGATCTATGGTTGCTGGTGAGAAGCTGGGTTAAGTTCGAGCATAGCCTGATGAAGAGGTTTGGGGGAACACAGGCTGGTATACAGGGCATCCATGAAAGAGCGAAAAAAATGCATAAAACTGGCACCCTTTGCCTTCCGGACTGCAGCATTCTAACTGAGTGTGCGACTTAACAATTCTGATATATGAATGCCTGCTCAGAACTTACCTTCTCCAAAAACCGCATCAAGACCAGGGAAGCAAACTGCACAGAAGTCAGTGTGTATTTTGATACGCTCCCTAACATGCTAGGAAATTTTGTTCCTTTTTTTTTTTTAAGGTATATTCTGTGCTCCCTCTGCTGGCTCCATAGCTACTATAAGCTGTGCCATCAACCCGTATCTCTAGGTCTGCACTTTCAATTAACGTTCCTACAACAACAGAGCTATATTGGCATGACACAGTGCAGTGTGGGTTGAAGCCGATGTACAAAAAACCAAGTGTCTCAATTCAGTCACCCCGCATACAGATGGAAAGAAGATTCAGAACTGTTGGCCCTCCATCTTTCCTGATAGCAAGAAGCACACACACACACACAGAGGGAAAGCAGCCCTGCTTCTAACCACTTCAGTCAGTATGTCTGCATACCGTTCCTCAACTTCCCTCTGGCTAACAGGCAGATCACCATGACAGCCCCCTTGAAGACAGATATGGTTTATTTTGTCTGTAAAGGAAAAACAATATTTCAATGGAAAGGAAGAAAGACAAAAGTGGAGATGGGAGCTAATCACCCAGGAGTGATCTGTAGGTACAAGCTATTAAACTAATGTGCAGGAAAGAGATTTAAAGTCACATCTCTATCAGGGAAAAGGAAATTTCCTTCTGAGTAATCACCAAAACAAATATAAAAATGCTAGACTTGTCCACAGCAGGCTGATCACACAAGGGTTCCTGCAGCTTCCACACAGTAGCCGAGGCAAAGGAAACAGCCAGGAAGAAATCAGATGGTCAGCTCATTTTAAATTATGGCTTCACCAAATTCCCTCTTCTTTCTTGGCATATCACAGGCAGAAGGTAGCCATGTGGAATGGAATCAATGCCCACCACTGCCACATGCTTTAGCCTGGCTTCAGACCTGTTTGCATACATAAGGAGTTTCTCCAGCAAGCAACAATTAAAAATACTTCACACACCATGAGGCAGAATCCCAGGGCACTCAGCAGAACAGAAATCCTGGTAAATAGCATCCCACAGGAAAAATTCAGCTAGAAACCAATGAAGTTGTCCACATGATAATGGTTTGGAGTGTATCATCTCAGAACAACGATGCTGAAATTATAATTACTGCTAAAGGAATGTTTGCTGATTGTCTCGGGCATTCTCAGGCCACCACGTATGGAACTGACCTCTACCCAGCTGAGATAATAGCCCCGCTACTGCTTATACTGTCCTTTTTTTCTTAGCATGACAGAAGTAAATCAAGACCTTGCCGGGGGGGGGACAACGAGTTTCAATCCACTTCACTTGGATTCATCCTCCCGATGCGTAAGCAAGTTTGAAACCAAAATGAGTTATTGGGTAGCTATCCCTGGATAATTGAAACATCATATCTATGGCCATGAGCTTATTTAGGGCAGTTGTGCAGAGGGCTGGGGGGGGGGAACAAACAAATGTGCAATATATTCTGCTGACAGGTCAGAAGCAGAGCCTTGACTGGAGATGAACTGAATATCTGAGTAGAGCCGCTGTCCTACAGCCATTTCCTATAGGCCTCTATTACAGCGGGCTATTGCATTCTACCACTATCGAGGTGTTGCCCTCTGCTGGAAGATTTGAGACAAACATACCACCCCAGATGTTTGTCCCGTCATGGGCCATCATAACTTCTATACACCAACTGAGTCGGGCCCGGTGAGGGCATCTGTACGTGCAAGGTACTGATCACTCATGAGATGCCAACCAACAAATCGAGCATTCATTACCTGCCTGCCTTTCAGGATATGCTTTGGCACTGGCACTTTGATCTCCAGGTCGCTGTAGTCTTGGGACCAGGCGTAATTCTCTCGTACAGCTCCATTGTAACTGTCAGGATTCGCCTGGAACTGCTCCTGTTTCCTGGGGGGGTGGGGAGAAGATAACAAGATGCTGGGTATCTGAAAATAACAATGGATAAGCATAAAGAAGAGCAGGAAACAAAATCAGGAAAGCTAACATCTACAAGCAGCAGAAACAAAATGTCCACATGGAAGACCGTTCCAGGGGCATCTGCAGCCGGGCCTAAATGTCTGAGTCACCTCCAGGGTACACTTTGCTCTCCAAAGAGGCACTGGAAACTGGCTATAAGTGCTGCCCCTGCTCCCTACACCACTGCAGTGCTAACATCCTATAAGGCCAAGATAACTCACGGATCAAACACAGAGTGCATGTGGCCATACCACTGGATGCTTTGCGTTAAAATGGCTGCGATGGGATATTAAGGGTTAAAAGCAGGTGGCTGAACCTTTCTGCCAAAACGCTCAAAGCAACCAGTGCCCTCAAAAGAGCCACTGCCACTGTTTAGAAGATTGCGTGTCGTCATGTCAATCAAGTCACACAGAACCCTTGTCTCTCCCCCCCTCCCCCCCAAGCTCTGTCCTTCTAGCCTTTGGCAACCTCCAGACAAAGAAAAAGTTAAAAATAGACAAAGCAAAAGGGTAGCTGCAGTCAGTAATGTGGAAAAACAAGAGACAGGAGCTAACGGGGATATGGCAAAGACAATCGGTAGAAATCCTTGCGAAATGGGTGAACAGAGCAATTTGCTCTCTGAATCCCCCCCCCCATTTTTATTTAGATTTACTTTGTACTACTGAAATTTGCTGAACGGGGTGACATATGACCGCAGTGACAGAAAATGGGAATTGACCAGCAAGCACTCGGTGCTGCCCTTTCCAAGTCGTTGGGAATGAAATGCATATACTCCTTGGCTTGCTGCCATTCAGCGGCAAGATACAGAACACATCTCTCTAACCTCCACCCTACCCCAACCCAAAAAGGTTGTATTCTGTCAGGGGCCCTAAGCGAGCAAGAATTCTAAATCTCCCACATTTCCCCCCCTATTCTTCCTCCAAGAAACTCAGAGTGGAATAATGTAGCTCTCAGCCTCTTGCCTCTTCCTTTAGATCCTCAAAACAACCCTGTGAGGTAGGTTAGGTTGAAAGAGAGTGATTGGCCATCCAGTGAGTTTCCATGGCTCAGTCTGGATTTGAACTTGAGTCCCCGATCTTAGTCTAATGCTCTAGATATTATGCAGAACGGGCTATCAGTAAAGACAATAAAACCAAGCATAATTCCCTTTGTCTGTTGCCTCAGACACTGCTAAGTCTCAATAAATATACATATTTAGACAACTTAAAATATCACTTTTTCACCCTTATACCAACCACATCTCTCAGAAACTCACAGGATGGTTGTGAAACCATCACCAGCACTGCATCCAATGAACACAGAAGTAGCATGAATTATTTTAGTTAAGTGAATGGGACCCCTAAAAAAATAAAACTATTGCTGTTTCCACACAGCGGTTTGACATCCAAATTGGAGCAGGTTTGTTTGTTGTTGTTGTTTTCGGAGCATCCACATGGCATTGGCCACCATCATCTGCTTTCAGTGTTTCCTCCCACTTTGCAATCTTCCCCAAAAGATGTCACCAAACCAAGCTTGTGAACATTTGCAGCAAAATGCATCTGTGTGCCATGTGAACAGGAAGGTGCACACTTCTGTAGGATTTCCTGCCTTTCCCTCACCACCACCACCGGAAGGTTTTTTTGGTTTTAGAAAACTGGCAATTGACATACCGCTACAGCATTATAACAATCTCTTAGTTCCCCTGAATTCACAGTTCTGATTTTTTAAAAAAATAAGTTAGTTCCTAGCTCTTTTCTTTCTGGAAATATGCCTTTCCCCTTTTATCTTAGCAGTGAAAGGCTCTAGAGACTTACTTCCCAAAAAATGAATTCAGGGGAACCAGTAGATAACTCGTTCTAACACTATAGTGATACACCAACAACTGATTTTTAAAAGCCCCCAAAAGCCCTCCGGTGGTGCAGAAAGTAGGATCCTGGTTGAGGAAGAGCTGAAGCAATGAAAGTGTGAGGAAATCTGCCATCTAGATTCTCTGCTGCCGCTGCAAATGTCTCTGAATACACAGTGGCTATGCCAGCTACACAGAGAATTGTTCCAGTGTGGAAGAAGCCTATGTAATGTACCTTTTAGAGAAAACTTTGCATAACTGATTAAGTAATGCTGAGATGTTTAAACCTCAGGAAAATACAGGCCTTTTTATTAGAATTAGGGTAGCCACACTGAAGGGGAAAAACAAAATTTCCCAAGAATCACTGCAGATCCACCACCCATATAAACAGTGAACAAATGGAGGAGGAGACGGGCGAGTACAGAAAGGACAATTTGCTTGCTTGATATAGTCATGAAGAGGCCAGCCAGATAAATCTGTCATAACGCCAATACACAACGTATCAGTAGTTATCGCACATAAGTGTACCAATGACCTTGGAAAATCTAATCAAGGGTCTTTGAAGTCATATTTAGATTAGGAGGCAGCTGAAACTCTGGGCCTTCAAAAGAGCATTTTCAGAAAGGCTACCTGCTCCAGCTAGTCATTAGACATAATACTCTAATTTGTCTCCGTCCTCAAAGCGAGGATAGAATAAACACTGAATAAACAATCACTCGCACTGGGAGCCAATAATAAAAGAGCGACATGGAGAATTTCAGCCCTGAAGCTCATTAGAGGATCCTGGGCCAGTTACTCTCTTCGCTTTCTCTACCTTATATTAATGTTGTCAGGACGCACCGCCCTGAGTTCCTTGGAGAAAGGGCAGCATTTAAAAATCTAATAAATAAGAGAAAATTACACACAAATTTAAGACACTTGGGCGGTGTCTCTTCCTGTGTCAGTGGTCTTCAACATGGTGCTTGTGGGCACCATGGTGCCACCTCTGTATTTCCTGGTATCCACTTGCCTCTTCCCCAAAGCAGGTCATCCTCTAAGTAAAGAGCCAGTCCTGGCTTGCCTCCACCTCAGTGGAGCTGGAAGTGCTTCAGAAGACTCCGAAAGGCATCTTCTTTAGGTTTGTAGGGAGCATCAATTTAGAAATAGCTGCCTGATGATAAGAGGATGCTTGGCTTAAGAACTTTTTAAAATTGTCCCCTGACGGTAGCCATTTTGTGGCGTCGTTCACTACCCTTTTTCAGATTCCAAAAGATTCAACAATGTTGGAGACTCCTCCTCTCTACCGACAGAATATAGGTATGTGTTTATACGACAATTCTAAAAACTGGAAAACCAAGAGCAGTGAATTTTCTATAGAAAATAGAGATTGGTTTTTCTGATATTCACAGAATGGGAAACCATTACCCTTGGAAATCAGAAAGGGAAGATTGTACTCCTGGTGGTATTGCTCTAAGTTTCAAGGAACGCATTAAGACCAATAAATTATAAATATTAAAAGAAGCTAAATTTATTCAGGGTCCTTATGGATAGAAATTCCATGCCAAAAAAGCAATCTAATACTAGGGAGACAAAATATTCCTCCCTACCAAGACGTTGGTTGTGCTACTAAGCTACAAAAAAATTAGGGTAGCAAAGAAGTAGATAGTAGATAGTTGACTTGCAACTATCATCAACACTTTTGTGCAGATAAGGTCTAATTGCTTGTCTTCAGACATCCAGGGAACATCTTGGTCACAGTGGAAAGTCCACTACAAATGTCAACTCTTTGTGCTGCACCAGTGAAAAGGGCAAACTCAATGTTAGGAATCATTAGGAAAGGGAGTGAAAATAGCAGCAAATATCTTGCCATTATGGTGCAAAACCCATACTGTATACAGTCCTGTGTACAACTCCCATCTCAGAATATATACCAGGGTTTGAAAAGGGCAACTAAAATTATCACTGGATTGAATCATCCTCCCCTAGGAAGAAAGGCTATTTAGGCTGGGTTGTTTAATTTATTGAAAAGGCTATTAACAAAGGTTTATAGAATTACGAACTGCTTGGACAGTTTAAAAGATCACCTGTCTGTCATAATATTAAACAACTCCACGCCAATTCTATGAAACTGATGATTCAGAGCAGAGAGAAGTACTTTTCTTACTCAACACAGACCTAATAATCAGTATAATACATTATCATGAGATGATGCAGTGGATATCGGCATAAATAACTGAGGGGAGGGAGGTTGGACATATCCATAGAAATACAAGTTCTTCTGTTCATTACAGCTAAACAGAACCTCCAGATTCATAAGCAGTGTTCCTCTAATCTAATCACTAGATTCTGGAACAGCAGATAGTTGTCATCAGGCCAGCTTGTGAGTTTCCCAGTGACACTTAGCTGGCCACAGGACTACTGTGGTCTGATCTGGTTGAGGAAAGAGTGACAAACCCAGTTATTGGGCTACATTTTAAATTTTGTTCACCTAAACTTGACCAGCTTCTTCATGCCAGCACCTCACAGCTTCCCCCCATCAGCAATACATTTATTGCAATGCACCCTCTAAACTATGAAGTCTTGCGAGCAAAAATTCTACTTTGTGAGCTACTGGCATTAAAGCTATGAGCAAGCGATTTGGCTACTGCATAAATTAGTTTGCTCTGGAGCCATCCTTCCTGAGCTAAAACAAAAATGTGTGAGCTGGAGGCTAAAAAATCTGTGAGCTAACTCACACTAACTCAGCTTAGAGGAAACACCGCTGAGGACCTGCATACACACACATGTCAATTCTGCTCTGCTCAGACAGAGAAATGTGTAGTCTAGGTGAGCTCATTCTTCTCTTACATTTAAATCAAGACTTAAACACTGATGTGAATACTCTGACAATGACTAGGAGGCAATCATCAATCTTCTTTCTGATTGGTTAAGAAAATTGCCCATCCTGAGCACCTAGTTTTGATTCCATGTTGTCTACAGCTTCTCTTTTAATCTAAACTATCATGTATGCTTCAGCTGGTTTTCAGCCCAGTGTGGGAAGAACCACCCAATTCTTAATGGCCTCTTCCTTCTGAGAAACCATGAAGCTGCCTTCATTCTGAACCTACTTGAGCAGCTGGTAACTCAAGATTTATGCTCCTTCTGGCTTTGTCCTCTCATCAGGCAGTATGGGAAGCCTATATTTTACAACATGGAATGCCTCTTTCCACTTTCAGAAACTTTCTTTGTTTACCTTTGTTTAACGTCATTTAAATTTTGTTTTTTCTTTAAAATAAAGCACAACTTGCAAGTTAAGCTTCTGTGCCTAGGATATTCCATAATACACTCTGCCCACCTATATCCAGCTGTAGTTTTGTTTTCAAGTTTGCACCTCAATTATTATTGGGGTTCTTTGGATATTTGTTTAGAATATTTTTTATTCAACCTTTTCCAAACAAGGCATCTTACAAAAGCTTACAAGGCAATATAATGGATTAAAAAGACATATGAATAATTTAGGCGCACAACACACAGGTACAGGTAATACAGCTGCTAATCAAATGCAACAATTCAAAATACCACAGGGGGGGGGACAGACCATTAGCAGACTAAAACCAATTAGAAGAGAGGCTACTGTCACTATTAAAACAAAAAGTCCTACTGGAACACAACCAGTCTCCTAAGGGCCAGTAGCAATGGAATCTTCCAAAACTCTTCCAGCAAACCATTACATCATATCAGAAGGATGGCTTGAAAAGCATGTAATGGGGGAAAGGAGGTTCATACAGCATGATTTGAAGGGGCCACAAGTAGGCACCGGTAACAGAAGCACAAATGGCAAATGGGGGAAAGGAGGTTCATACAGCATGAATTGAAGGGGCCACAAGTAAGAGAAGCACAAATGGCGCGTGGGTTCATCCAGGGAGAGATGGTCCTTCAGGTACATAGGTCACTGGTTGCAAAGGGCTTTTAAAGCTAAGAACCAGCACCTTAAACTGAGCCCAGAAACAAATAGCCAATGTGTGAAGTCTTAGCAGCTTATGTTGGAAGAGTTATAATAAGATATTAATCAGTCCTCAGCATCCAAAGGGAGCTCCTAAAATGTTTTCGTGAGTTGGTTTTGTGCACTTAGTTGCACCCAAGAGCTAGATTGGGGGTATGTCACAGGTCTTCACGCTAGAAAAAAAATATCCCTGCATGTTCCCTATCGCATTCTCTCCAAATGACAATTATTATATTCTTAGAAGTCAGCTTCACTCATCAAGATTCAGATCAAGCTTCTCAACACTTAGAAGCTTGTGTAAAATACTCTACAATGCTTTACTCAACAGCTACTGCCGTTATTAAAAAGAGAAGTCCATATAAGAGAATCTGCAAATGGTCTCTCACATGACAGAGGTAGGAGAGACTTTGTGCACCAGATTCTGGGTGGCACACTGTGTCCTGTATTCCTCTTGGCACACAGCTTCAAAAATAATTTCTTTCTTCCACAGTTATGGATTGAGACAAATATTTACTGCCTTGACCTATATAGGGCTTTCAACCCAGAGATGATGACACACGTTGTCAAGCAGGATGTTTAAAGCCTTCAAGCTTGATCTAACACCGATGCTTAGTTTTATTTTTAAAAGAACATTTTTAACACATCTCTCCTAACAGAAATGTGCTGCTTGCATCTCGGAATTATGCAAGTAAGAGAGTCCACTAATCAGTTTGATGAATAGAGACGATTCGCATTTCTGATAACTCAAAATTGCAACCTGCATGCGATGGACCATTAGCAAGCTTTAATCAACACTAGGGTGCAGTACGTTTTAGTTAAAAATCAGCATGCTGCAGAATTAAAGGCATCTTGATATTGTCTACAAGACAAGAGACAAATTGAGCGGATTAATCCTCCTAATGAGGTTGCCAACTATGGGGACTGTGTACACCAAGGGGTGCATGGCTTGATTGAGTACCAGGCGGTGTATCTATCCTCCCTGCTTGCCCTTCCCTCCCCTCAAATTCAGGTAATCAAAGCCTTGGTGTTGCAGACGAGAAGTATCCCAGCATCAAAAATCACTTTGTTTACGATGGAGGCTTTTGTTGTTGTGTTTTTTTTTTAAGTAACTGGACTTCACTGTTCTTTTGGTCTTTGAGCCTGGTAACATATGATACAATTTTCTAAACCTTTCTATATAGTAGACTGGATCTAGCAATCCACAATCCTTGCCCCAGAATAACTGCTTCAAAGGTCAGGGGACCTGGTGTGGAATGATGGCCAGACAGGTCAATGAACTGCACTGAGGAGGAGGAAGGGGATAAAATCTGAACAGACACGAAGGGTGATTTCGTCCCTTTCTCAACCCATACAAAGTAATTTATTTTGCCTAATCCATGTCTCTTGCCCAGATCTCTCCACTGTTCATCCATCTACAACGATGATGCACCTCTGCAGCTGTTGAGGCACAATAGCTTCACTGCTACAATACATGTTCAAAAATCAATTTCTGTATTTCTAAGTAACTCTTACGATCCGGCACAAAAATCTGGAAGCTAAAAGGCTAAAGCCCATGCAAACACCCCACCAAGACAAAGGGGAAAACCCCCACAAGGGAGCTCCCGGGTGCCGCCGAAGGCAATGGCGGCCGGGGGCTGGTTTGCCACTGCGGAGGAGGGCGGGGCGGCAACAGCGCCGCAGCACAACGTGCTGGGGTTTGAGCAGGGAGGAGCCAGCCTAGTTAGGCTCGGCTCCGCTCCCGCCCAGGCAGTTGCTGCCTCGTGCTCGCTGGGGTCAGATGTTGTTTGAGGTGCTCCCGGGTCCCTCGAGCGGTGCGGCGAGCGGGGCGGTCGCGGCAGTAGCAGATAGCAGCGGCGGAGAGCGATCGTTCGGGTGGATCCCCAAGCGCGACTTGAGAGGCGGCACGGCGGCTTGGAACGGAGGTCTCGCAGGCCCGAGTGGCCTACAACAAGAACATCAGCCAGGGAGTACTCGGGGGCTGGCAGCGGGGGGCTTGCACAGCCACAATAGACTGGAGGGAGTGGGCCGCGGGGGCTTGGTGCGGTGGAGCCTGGGTCGGGACCGAGGGGGGCTCCCAGCAACGCCCAGCGGGGCAGGGGCAGTTGTGTCCACATGTATTTCCCCCTGTAAGGCCATCGGCTGGGGACCACTTTTGTTCCCAGGACCTGGTTTATGTGGCTTAGTTAACGGTGGCCGCCTCCCCCCCCTGCCACCTTTTACCTGTGGGTGGACCTCCTCCCCTCGTGGGTTGCCGGTCGGCCACTAGCAGCCATTGCAGGAACAGTTGAGAGGGGACCCCTCCTCGTGTGGCGTGGGGGGTTTCTGAGGAGCTGCTACAGCACACGCCTTAAGGTATGGCCGAGGGACCAGCGGTCGTTTTAAGTGGGCCCAGCGGGGAGTCTCTTTGTTACGACTCACGGGTAGTCTCTTTGTTAAGAGGGGCTAAGACTCACGGGTAGTGCCTCAGCGGGATCATTTGGGCGGAGCCTGTTTCATCCTGCATTGTAACCCGAGAGCCACATGGTGGATCTAGCGGCTTGAGGTCGTGACTTGGCAAGGAGGTAGTGGGCTTGGGGCCGGTCCAATCCTGCATTGAGACCACGGTGGCTCAAGTGGTTTGGATTCTGACCTGCAGCCTGTAGAAGGTCGTTAGTTCCACAGTGCGAGGCCCGAGCACCACAGGACAGAGTGAGCTTCCGTCTCTGGCCCAGCTTCCCCCAACCTTACAGTTTGGGGGCGAGGAAGTGCAAGTAGATAAATATTTCAGTTCCAGGGGGCAATTAATACATATAGAGCGATGGCTCCTAAAAAAGGTCAGGGCAAGGCTGCGGCCACACGGCTGGTACCTAGGAAACCCCCACCTAAACCTGCACCTAGGAAACCCCCACCTAAACCTGCACAAACTCAAGAACACGCTGAAATGCTGTTATTTTACTTGCAACAACTCAAGTGAGATATCTAGTTACTGCAAGTATTAGACCATGTTTGAATTACTTGGATTTATTTTACATTTCAATATATTCTTATTCCTCTTTTCAGCCAAAATTGCCTCCCCTAAGTGATACACAGGAATAAAACATTGAATTACAGCTAAACTTCACCTGAGTGTGAGCTGATCAAGGAATCACAGTTTTATGAAGGAAAGACCCATGATATTTTCAGTGCAGAAGGAAGATGTCCCTGCGACACAGCAATGGGAAGAGGGAAGAACTGGGCTCTGAGGTCATGTGCTTGATTCTACCAAAGGTTCTACCAAAAGAATTGGAGGAGATGAAATAAGATCTGAAGATTTGTCTAAGATAGCCAGTGCCCTTGAAGCCTGATTGCATCTCTGTTTGAGACCAGCAAAGAGGCAGTCACCATTCATTGCCAAATGGAGTTCTGGCCTGACAGCAACAGGGAACCAGTGGGCAAAGAGAACCCTGGAAAGGCCAGCAATACATCCTGGGAGCCTGAAGGTCACGGAGGTCAATCTCCCCAGGACTAACAACTTCCCGCTGCTCTCTGCAGCTGAGGAGATTCCTTAAATAGGATAAGAGAAGTATGCAAGCAAAGCCTTAGTTAACAGGGCTTTAGGAGAATAAACCTAACCTCCTCATACTTTTCTGCAAAGGAAGGTGTTTGCTAATGTGGGACCCTCACCAATGCTGCTGAAGGCCCCCTCTTTTTCCACCCTCTGTGTCCACACACAAATACTGAAGCTTACTATTAACAGAATAACATATAAATGTGTATGATTGAAGTGCACCCACAAAAAGCAAAACAAAACAATCTGGGCTTGCATTAAGAAGTGCCACATTCCATAGGCACATAATGCAGTTCTAGGCGGACAGCAGACCATGGGAGAATTAGAAGACATGGATTGCAAGCTCTGTGGCTGGCTGACAACATTTGTTCTTTTTTAAAAAAGGTTCCGAAATGGAGCAATGATAAGGAGTTCTCTTACAAAAGTTCTCTCATTGGATCTCCATTTCCATGGAGACAGTTGTTATGGCAGCACAGAACAAACCTCTCCATTGGCTCATTCCAGCTTCCTAAAATGCCTAGAGACCTCACGAGCCAAAAGGGCTGGAGAACAAATTGAACAGGAAAACAGAGAGAAGGTATCCAATTCATCACAATATGTACTCTCCTGATAAACTTGCCAACATTCTTCAAGTCTTGATGACTCTGAGAAGCTTCAGCTACTGCAGAATATAAGCAACTCATCTCCTGTCGGGTCGCCTCATCTGCAGAAGTCCTCTACTCTCATCCTGCACCGGCTTTCTGCAGATTTTCAGGCATAATCTCAATTATTAATTTTGACTCACAAAACATGACATCACCTGGGTAATAAATGCCATTTTCTAATGCACAGAGGACAAGTTGGATATGCTGGTTAACTTAAAAAGTTTAAAAAATTGAATTAGTCTCTTGGGCTTTTCCGTCACTAATAAAGTATTTTACCTCACCCTCCAAAGGCTCAGATTGGAGAGATTCCTAATTTTTACAACTGTAGAAGAACAGGAGATTTTCCAGCCTGTAATGAAGCCTGTTATTTCCTAGGACACCTTCAAGCAGGTTCTCTGCCAGTACCTCTGGCTGTTCTGGAAAAGGAAAGTAATTTGAGCACCTGGGTCCGGAGTGTCCCCTCCTGCCTGTCAAAAGCCCTACCTGTCCTTGGTTAGTGATGGGTGAAGCGGGTGGGAGGGAGGGGGGAGCTGTTAGAGCACACAAGAGATGGGAGACTCGGCTTAAATACAAGCATAGCTTAGAATTAGAGATGTCACCTTCAATCAATAATCAACTAGCTCTTTATCTGATTAATTAGTGAGACTCAGTTTTAACCAGCAAAGAAAACACACATGTGAGGATGCACATTGGGATTGTAAAAGCTGTTTTAGCCCTCAGTGTGCTGCTTTAATTAAACAAAATTAAAGGAATGGTAGCTTATGTGTATATCCATGTCTCAAAGAGGCACATTATTAGGAGGTTTTAGTAGTATGTATACTAAGTGTCATTATTTGTCTAAAAGGAACATGATCCATCAACTAAAAAGAAATCTGTATAATAAACAGGCCTACATCAAACATGTTTGAAGCAGTGTTCCCTCTAAGCTGAGTTAGTGTGCGCTAGCTCACAGTTTTTTAGCCTCCAGCTCACACATTTTTGTCTTCGCTCAGGAAGGATGGCTCCAAAGCAAACTAACTTATGCATTAGCCAATCCTCACTCACAATTTTAATGCCAGTAGTTCACAAAGAAGAACTTTTGCTCACAAGACTCCATAGCTTAGAGGGAGCATCGATTTGAAGATATACTAAGTGGCATGGATGGCATCAAGGATATTAATTTTGTTACCACTGCAATTTCACAGTGCCATCTGAAGGAGTCATTTCATAGGTTGGGGGGGGCTTCTCATCTTCAGGGGAAGAGTGATAAACCATCACCAATCCACTATAGCCGGCTTGCAAGGCACTTTGCTGATACAAATGCTCAAGTCTGTTCCAAGTTAGATTCGACTTCAGTTGTGTGTACTATCTTATTCTTCCATGGGTCCCTTTCTGCTGTTATAATCAGAGGGCACAGATATGATCCGTAGACAACTGTGACCTGCTAGTCGTTCACTGGATTCTTGATCAATAACAGCAAGGCAAAAATCTACTGAAGCCTCCCAGCTAATGTAAAAGTTCCGTTTTATTTTACTGATGGCTTATTTTTTTCTAAAGCTAGCAGCTACAAGGAACCAGACTTTAAAACCCCTTCTCTTACAAAGCCCACAAGCACTTGGTTTCTTTCTTCAGCTTAGCTCATGTTTCCCCAACTTGATCTACATAGCAAGAAACTCTAATTTTCATAAGGGTTGCTTTGCTTCCCAGGTACCTAACAGAAGATTGAGAACCACTACACACACAAAGCAAGCAGAGATCAGGTGATTGACACGGACTACTGTAGTTCTGCTTTCATTGTCTCTCGGGTCTCAACAGCAAGGACAAGCCACACAAATCCTTCATTGTCTCTTTCAGGACATACAAGGAGGGGAGAACTGAGGTGCAACCTCATTTGGAGTACTGTGTACAATTCTGGTCACTGCACCTCAGAAAGGATATTATAGCACTGGGAAAAGTGCAGGAAAGGGCAACTAGAATGATAAAAGGGTTGGAATACTTTCCCTATGAAGAAAGGTTAAAGTGCTTGGGGCTCTTTAGCTTGGAGAACTGAGGGGTGACATGATCGAGGTTTACAAGATTATGCATGGGATAGAGCAGGTTGAGAAAGAAGCACTTTTCTCCCTTTCTCACAATACAAAAACTCAACGGCACTCAATGCAATTGCTGAGCCAGTTGGGTTAGAACGGATAAAAGAAAGTACTTTTTCACCCAAAGAGTGATTAACACATGGAATTCACTGCCACAGGAGGTGGTGGCAGCTACAAGCATGGACGGCTTCAAGGGGAATTGGATAAACATATGGAGCAGAGGTCCATCAGTGACTATTAGCCACAAGGTACAGATGGGAACGCTCGGTCTGGGGCAAGTGATGCTCTGTATTCTTGGTGCTTGGGGGGGGGGGCAATGCAGTGGGAGGGCTTCTAGTGTCCTGGCCCCACTGCTGGACCTCCTGATGGCACCTGGTATTTTTGGCCACTGTGTGACAGAGTGTTGGACTGGATGGGCCACTGGCCGGATTCAACATTGGCTTATGTTCTTATGATACTTTCAGAGAATGATAGCCAGTACCAAGAGCCTCAAACTGAGAGCCATACCAGACTAGACACTAGCTCTCTGCACTACTGAGGCAAAGAGGAGGGGCTTTAAGCCATTCCAAAGGTTGACACAGTAGTCCATGATCTTCCTGGCCTGGGAAGTCCAAGACTAGAGAACTAATCACATGTTCATGTAATTTATGAAGACCCACAGACTTGCTGATTGCACTCAGTCTGAGCAGCTCACCATTGGGGACTCCACCTGATTCTCATCCTTCTGCCAGCCTGATTTCCACCCGCCTCTGAGACACCAGCAGCCTTTAGCCAGAGGGTCTGACAAAGACACAGTCACTGATGTCTCATTGGAGTTCAAGGGGATGAAATGTCAGAAACCCATTGTGCCCATGCCTCCTCCTGAGCTCTCCTGTATGCCAGAGACAGAGAACAATGCCCACCACAGACTTATAGTGCAAGGCTATTCCCAGTGCCATCTAAGATCTCTGCCTGTGCTGAGAGTCCTTTGGTTCCCAATTACAAAGTGCTAAGGCCATCAGTAGTCACATGCAGTACCTACAGTACCTTACACTGTACCTACAAGCAGAATCAAACACACAGTTGAGTATTTGCTTCGGTCACCTTGAGATACCTGCCCTGAAGAAGAGATTGGATTTATACCCCGCTCTTCACTACCCAAGGAGTCTCAGAGCAACTTACAAACTCCTTCCCCTTCCCCTCCCCACAACAGACACCCTGTGAGGTGGGTGGGGCTGAGAGAACTCTGACACAAACTGCTCTTTTCCAAGAACAGCTGTGCCAGAACTATGGCTTCCCCTAGGTCATCCAGCAGGTGCAAGTGGAGGAGTGGGGAATCAAACCTGGTTCTCCCAGATTAGAGTCCGTGCACTTAACCACTACACCAAACTGGCTCTCTGCAGACACCTGATCTCTGCTTGGACCAATGACAACCCCTTGACCATAGTGAGCAGCCTACTATAGCACTGCATCTGTGTTGGCCAGTAGAAGAGAGATTCATTTGAATCCCAACCACCTGCCACAGTCGGCTAATCAGAACAGAAAACTGAAGCGGTGGCCACAAACCAACAGTGCTGAAACCGTGGGAGTAGAGGGTGGGGAAAGCATCAGCTTTTAAATAAAGGGTTCAGCATTGCTCACACTTCGCTGATGGTAGCAGGGAGGATGGGTGGGTCTGTGTGTTCTGTCTTGTTCTATTTTTTGCTTCAATGTGTCATCTGCGGGAGGAGGTGAAACCTTTAAAGCCCCGCGCCACTGAGAAGCCGCAAATCTGATCTTCATTCCTATTAACAGCAATGCATGTTTATACCCATCAACGTTACTACTACTGTTCAAAAGGTGAAACTCCAGTCTAGTGACTCTCCAGGATTTCGGTCATGTGTGACTCCATACAAAACATGACAAATGACTAGAGCTCAAGGGGTACAGCAATGGATAATCATAAAGACAAACATACAAAACATGACAAATGACTAGAGCTTGGGTTCTTAAAAATTATTTACTTCTAAAAACAGCCTCTACAATCTAAGCTTTCATGATTCACATGTATATATAGGTCATGATACCACAGCTCCTTCCCAGGCACACTGTACATCAAGTCAACCTATGAATTTTGAAGATCTGTATACGATGTTGAGAAAGAACTGGGGTTCTTCCTTGGTTCCTCCATCCCACATCCTCCACACAGCATCCATTCCAAAACCCCTCCCCCTCTCTGTCACTCACCAATCATATCTCTTGCTTGATTCCAGCACTCTAGATTATCATCACAGCCATGCAAACCAAACTTTTAAAGCCACACCCACACAGTTAAACATGAAATCATTACAGACACCCTCCCTGAGTTGGCAGAGCTGATCTCAGTACTGGTGCTGCAGACTCCTAGGCAGACTCCTTATTCCTGAGGGACTTCAGCATGAATGCTGAGGAGTCACTTTCTGGTGTGGTTCAGGGATTCATGGCTGCCATGACAACCATTGGGCTGTCTAACAAAATGCCTGATCCCACCCACACAATTGGTCATATCTTCATTTTGTGTTTTTTGCATGATGTGAAACATCGGGTCTGGAGCTAGAGGAAATCAATGTTATTTCATTGGCATAACCACTTACCTGGTGGGATTTTGACTAAAGGGAAATCTAGGCCTCTGCAGGAGTGAAAGACCAACTAGAGTGGTCTGCTGACATGTTTGGTAGTCATGTGGAAGGCTGGAATTGGGAGACTTGAAGCAATTGCTCCTGAGCATCTTCTCCCTTGCACTGGAATTTGTTTATCCCCCTTTATCACAGGGGGATTAGGGCATATGAAGTGCCAATTATTAATCATGCATTACAGAAAGGCACAATGCCTGTAGTGTTAAAACAGACTATAGCCCAATCCCTCTTAAAGAAATTACCACATGTCTAAATAATAGGTCACTATCCAATCCCCATTTTAAAAAGGAAGGTTTTGGA
>NW_015169796.1:711553-741900 GCF_001447785.1 Gekko japonicus | reverse complement strand
ACACCAGACATTCATAGATGAAGCAGAGTATGTAGATCTTTTTCAATCTAGATGCAGACCAATTTCCTCTCCTCCTTGCTGTACCCTTATTCACTGATCAGTTGCTGCCTAGAAAAGGCAAGTTTTCAAACCTGTTCTGAAGGCTTTTAGGGACGAAGCAATTCTCCGCTTTTGAGAGAGGTCCTTCTACAGTGGGGGTGGTAGCAGTGGGAAGCAGCCAAAAAAGCCCTCTCCTGGGTTCCACAGTCAAACCTCCTCAATGGCTGGTTCTCAGAGGAGAAAGCCCCCAAGATCAATCTTACATCTCAGGTTGGATGATATGAATGGAGGCAGTCCTTCAGGTACTCAGGGCCTAAGATATTTATGACTGTGGTCCCGGTCACACGGGCCGGAAAATGCGCGCGGGGGGGGGGGAAGCATGGCTGTTTGCCCCGGAGCAAAGTAATGTGCGGCAGCCCAATCACATGTCCCATCGAGGTCCTGTGGTTAGGCCGTTAGGTGCCGATCACAAGGCTATCCTGCAGCGCAGCAAAGAAGCGGCGCGGCGCAATCACACCGGCAATCGCTAGGCGCCACTTCCATGGCAAACGGGATTTTTTTTTCACACCGAAGTTTGTGCATGCGCATGATCGTTTCTGCGCATCCTGTGGAGACTTACAAAAAACAACAACATCCGGTGTGCGACCGGACATGGACGGGCGCCGGATGCCACAGGATTCAAGCAGAATCCCAGAAACTAGTACATCATATGTGGTAGTTCTTTACTCCACATCTTCAGTGAGAAGCCATGGGTTAGCCATGGGTGTACTACACTTCCCAGATGTTGCGGTGTGATAGCACATCAAAAATCTGCCTATCATCCGTGTCTTTAGTGCAGCAACTTCTCCGTGTGAACGGGACGTTTAAAGATCAAAACAGGCATCCTTTATTGAAGCAGTATGGTAGCCAGTATAGTTGGTGTAATGCTATATGCCTTTTCTACACAACGAATGAGTTGGTTCAGTGAAAAAGGATGCAGCAAGGAGAAGTGGAAACTGACCACTGCAGTGCTAATTTTTTAAATGGTTTCTTGAGTATGCTGTAAACGGTACTGGGGGTTTTTTTAGCTGAAAGGTGGTCTATAAGGAAGCTGAACAAAGGCCTGCAAGCAACCCCAATATTTTGGGCAGCAGTGTCCTTTATCAACACACCTTCTCCTGTCATGATGTTGTTCACTGGTACAATATTCTAGATGCTGCAAAAATCAGCTACTAATTAATGTGTGAGTCACATCAATTTACAACATTTAACGCAATTTTTTTTAAAGTACAGAACTTTCATTTTTTTTAAGTACAGAACTTTCATTTTTTTAAAGTACAGAACTTTCATTTTTAAAAAAGGTATTCAACTTTCCTGAACTGTCTGATAGATTTCTGCCTTAGGAAAGGTTCTCATTTCAGTCACTTTTCTCTCTGAGAACAAAAATATGTCACAAGCTGATCAAAGGCTATTAATGGTTCCCTCTGTGGTAGCTTAGGAACAACAGAGGGCATGCAGAAGTTTTTCTATGCCAGGCAGCAGAGAACAGCAAAAAACCAAAAGGTCACACAGCAAATATATGGTGAAGCCTAGGGAAATGATTGCCACAGCTATGTCCTGCGCTGGCAGCAATAGCTCAACAGCCACCCACCGCTTGAGAAAGGCCTAGATGGAACCAACCTAATCATCCACTCACAAAGATTTATTCCCTAACACTCTGCCACAGTTTAGCAAGATCCTCAAAACTAGTCAGACACCTATTCTTAGAAAGGGCAATGAAGAAGTGCTAGCCATTGCTAAGCAACCAAATGTGCCCCCACTACGAACACTTTCCTGTCTTCCAATCAAACCCCAGGTGATCACAACAGGGCTTAAAAAAAAAAAAAGTATACAAAACTAGATATATCCTTTCAGAAAAAAAGTGGTGGACCCCAGATACTTCCTTGTTCAGGGCCCCTAAGAACTTGGGAGAAAATTCATGCCAAGGGTAAAACTGTTTCACTAAAACAACCAAGTTTCAAGCAAGTCCAGAAACTGTATGAGATGCAGTTTTGGGACTTTCCTAGAACTTCGCCAAATGAGCACATTGCAAGCACAGGATTTCACGGAGATGACCCATCCACGGAAAACCAGATCTACATTTATTTCAGTGGTCAGGGGCATTCAAATCATCTCTCTGACAGTGGCCTACAGCAAGAAGAGTTCCATCAAAGTAATTAACTGTGAGGTCAGAAACACTGGAGTGTGATGACAAAGGAGTGAATTGAGGACGACGTGGAAGATTTTGTACGAGATACTTCTGCTGACAGATGACTGGTAATGGAAAACATCAAAACAGGAAGGGAGCGTTTCATGAAAGCCAGCGTAATTCCGGGGAGGGGGGGGAAGGAGAAATAATTTTGCCAAGCAACAGAAGTCTCAGGTCTCCTCCTGTAAGGCTCCATACACCCATCTTCACACTAATGGACACACACTTAGATTTGTTACATTGCCACAGATGCACTACAAGATTCAGAATTAGGCTCCCAGAGTTAATGTGATTCATTCATTCAAGTGTCAGAAATTCCAGTTTCTACTAGATTTTAGAGCAATTTTGAAAGCAAATTTCTCTAGACCAAGTCAAGCCCAAACTCTCCCTAGAAGCTAAACTGAGGCTGTCATACTCTGGTCACATTACAAGAAGACAAGAGTCACTGGAAAAAGACAATAATGCTAGGAAAAGTTGAAGGCAGCAGGAAAAGGGGAAGACCCAGAGTGAGATGGATTGACTCAATAAAAGAAGTCAAGGACCTCCGTTTGCAAGACCTGAGAGTGGCTGCTAATGACAGGATGTTTTGGAGAAAGTTAATTCATAGGGTTGTCATGAGTCGGAAGCAACTTGACGGCATTTAACACAAACAAGCAAATTTCTAGCTCTGATGTTGGGGCAAATAAATTTTTAAAAGCAAATGTGGTATCTCCTGGGGAGCTAAGTCCTGAGAAGGCTATAGGAAAGCTTCCTAACAGAAATCAACCCCACTCTTCACAACCCCATCTCCCTGACCCATGGCCATAGTCCAAAAACATACCATCAAAGCCCATTCCTCTTGTATTCCAATGGCACCATTTGGAAGCAAACTTGCAGTGGTCACAGCATCTTGACTAAACTGTAAACAGTGCTGCCAGTGATAAACAGTGCTTGAGTCCACTTAGACCAAATGATCATTGATACGATTTGTGCAATCGGTATTACTTACACTGCTAATCATTATTTGAATTTCCCTTGTGGTTTCAGCATTTTCCCCCCCAAATACAGGTTTCCCAATTATGGCCTTGGAATCACCATTAAGAATTTAAGAATGTAAACTTTCCAACATGTTCTTACTTCTTTCCTATTCTCAAGCCTACCTCTCCTTGAGCACAGAAAACCATATCAGAAATGCCATTTAGTCTGGTTTCAACCCCTCTTCTTTGGCCTAGAAAATGTAGCCTCTTTCCTTTGCTTTCTGGAAAGCAGGTTTTCTTCACCAGCCATCATATTCAAGTCTAATTAGATGTGAATTCAGGAGCACCTTAGAGACCAACAAGATTTTCAGGGCAGAAGCCTTTGAGAGTCAACGCTCCCTTTGTCAGACACGAGTAGGAAAGGAACTCTGACTCTCAAAAGCTTATAAACTCTTATCGGTCTCTAAGGGGCTACTGGACTCAAATCTAACTGCTCTACTGCAGACCGACACGGCCACCCTCTGAAACGATACTCAGGTCTAGGTTTTCCTTACATTAATTCCCAAATATTTTATTTAGAATAAAATATGCCATATGGTCATTTTTTCCAAAAGATCCCACGGAGCTTCAAGTCTGTACATAAAAAACAACAACTAGTTCTGTGATACATTAAAAAAAGGTAAAGGTTCCCTTGCTCGAAAGCCAGTCGAATCCGACTCTAGGGTCCAAGGCACACGGAACACTGTTACCTTCCCACCAAAGTGGTACCTATTTATCTACTTGCAATTTCGTTCTTTCGAACTGCTAGGTTGGCAGGAGCTGGAACTAGAGATGGGAGTTCACTCCGTCATGCGGCACCCGGGTCTTGAACTGCTGAACTACCGACCTTCCACAGCCTGCAGTTCAGCGTCTTAACCACTTGAGCCACCGCAGCTCCATTACAGATGAAAAAAATTTACTTTGCCATCAGAGGGCCATCAGATGTGCAAAGTATATACCTCATATTGTGACACACCAGCAAACACTGACTTTTGAGCCTCCCCCTTTTGTGAAAAAACATGTTCTTTTTTATTCCGGCTGTATCTATATAGACACGCTCACTCAAGTGACCATTTCATACATCCAACAAAGTGAGCTTGGGCCCACAAAAACTTATGACACAATACATACATTAACCTCACAAGTGTCACAAGATCTCATGTGGCCCTTGCTGCAACACAACACAGCTGTTGCTGTAAAATCCTTACGCAGTTGCTTAAAAGAGCAGAGGATTACAAATTAATAAGGGTAATGTAGTTGGCATGAGAAGGCGCTCTTCTGACTATAAAGGATACGCTTGCACCACCTACTGGTTACCAATGGAAGCAGCAGGCTAGAGAATTTCACTAGGACATGGGCCAATGACCAACAGAGGCAAGGCCTTCTTCACCCTTGGAGTTCAGAGGAAGTGCTTGAACACATTTGTGGTGGTGAATTCTCCCTACAGGAGGATTCAGACTGAACAGCATGCAGCCATAAAGGATGTGTAACAGGCTGGAAAACCTTGAAACCACAGATTCCCACATCCCCCCGCCTCGATCACAGGATTAGAAAGGTAACTATGTTCTCTCAGAAATATTCTTTTCTTTAAAAAGTTTCCCTTGTAAGACTTGCCCCTTTTAAGCAAGCCAGGGGGCCTGGGATTTTGATTCTCTAATCTTTTTTTATTTAATAATTCCCCATTTGTAACTGGTGAATTGGTTTAAGGGGAATTAAAATTGCACCTTTTAAGTAACTGCTTCTAGTACCTAACCCTGCATCTTCCTGAAAATCATGAGATACTTCAGCGACTGTGCCGGCAATAAATCCTGTTGCTTCATTTTTTGCAACGAGAATAAATAAATGGGTGTACTAAAGTTCTAGAACATCAGCATCTCTGCAACTGTACACTGTGCTATTTCCATACTTTAAGAATCACATGCTGTTACGCACACGCTACCTCTTTTACTCCTCATTAGGCAAACATCAGATTAGGCAGAACCTCAGTGCTTGTCCTGGAATCTTACAGACCATAGGAAAGCAAAAGCACGTAGAACTCCCATGTGTAAATAGTAGGGTGAACTGCTGACTCCCGAAATCGAGGAAGTGAGCTAAAAAACTAATCAATAACCAGGTGTAATACATCTCAAATCACTCCTTTCACACTTGCATTGCAATAACTAAAGGCCCAGATAGTGAAGTAACAGTTCAGATGTAATTGTAGTAGGGAAAATAAGAGCACAGATAAAAGCAAGTGGACTATGATCACTCGCAGCCTGTTTACCCAAGTGCCCAGCAACACTCAGTCAGTGTGTGCCACAGAACATACTGATTAGAGATACGAGGGTTATCAAAAAGATTAAAGCAGTGTTTCTTCTGAAAGAAGGAGTCTAGGAAGGGTTTCCAGCAGCTGCAATATGAGATTTTTCTACTCTTTACAGCTCTCTGCTGCCTTGTTGATACCAGAGCCCCAACCATTGCACTCCATACTTTAACCTATTTTCCAACAATATCCTACAAGTCTCTCGCACAGTATACTAAAACCAGGACAAAAAGCTTAACCTCTCAGATCTTTCGCTGCAACTCTTCCACAAACATTCCCTCTGCTCTGGCACTGGCATATCCATTACACACCATTGACTGGCATATCAGATACATCCCAGTGCCAGTTCCGTGTGTCAGCCAAAGTAGGTGTCCAGTATAAAGCCCGGTAGAGTCCAAATGCTTCAATGAATCAGAGAGCTTTCTATTTTGCAGTGTCTCAGCAGTCATTATGTTTAGTCACAATTTCAGCACTTTGCTTGTTCCATTTTAGGAATAAGTCTCTATGGTGCAAGTGAGTCTTAGGTAGCAAAAGTTGTCACCACAGTGATGGGGGGGAAAACACAGCAAAAGCTGCTGCACTAGCCCAACTCAGGTCTCCACGACGTGAGAAAGCAGCTCCAGGAATAGACAGAAATTTTAACACGCATGGAGGGAGTCTCTCGTAAAAGGCTCATAGCACCAAAGCCAGAACCTATCCAAATTAGGAAACAAGCTACAAATCCTCTTTCACAATTGGATTGATTTATTGCTGTCCCTAGAAGGAGGTCCAAGGGCTTGGTGATCCTCCATAAGTAATAAATACAGATACTAAGCTACCAGGCTTTTGCATTATTCCACTGATTACTTTTGCAGGTGTTTGGGAAAGTATGAACACCTCCAAGCTGGCTCCTTCCCTCCTTTTGTCAATACAGAACCCCATCAAAGGACTCCTTTCACCACTCTGATTTTCCATATCTTTATTATCTCTATCAACCTGATCTTATTGACAAATACGCAAGTGTGTTCAATGTGGATTAATTACTACTGCCCCTCCTTGCTCCCTGGTGGTAGAAATTGCTGTCAAGTCACAGCTGACTTATGGCGACCCCGTGGGGTTTTCAAGGCAAGAGACATTCAGAGGTGGTTTGCCACTGCTTGCCTCCACACAACCTTGGTATTCCTGCTTAGCTTCAGAAATACTGTTACATAGTCGGCTGGGCCCAGGGCAGGATTTTAAGAAACAGCTGCACATGCTGTGCCCTCACAGCCTGGTCAGTGAGCTCTTGCTACTTAAAAACCCGAGTACTGTTTTGTCAATATCAGTTTATGTGTTTTTATGCCTTGGCTTGCTTTTAGTGGTGGTTTTAATTGGTAGGCTTTTTTATCATTGTTGACTTGCATTGTTTTGTTATGTTTTTATTGTATGTTTGATTTTCTTCTATTGTGCACTGCCTTCAGCAGATCTGAAGAGACGGCAGACAAATTTTCTAAACAAAGATGTGTACCTTTACTAGGCACACTTTTTCTTGTAGGTCCTGGTGAGTCGTCATGTTGGCCTGCAGTAGAAGAGCAAGATTTGAGTCCAGGAACACCTTAAAGACCAACATGAGGCAAAGTTCCAGTCTCAGATTTCCTACTTGTATCAGATGAAGGGAGAGTTGACTCTTGAAAGCTTATACCCTGGAAATCTGATTGGTTTTCATCAAAACCTAACATTACCCCCTTCAAAGAATATAGTTGTGCTTAGAAAACACACAATTAACATGCAGCAGAAGAATGAGAGCAACTGACTTCAAGTCAGAAGTGATGGTATAGCTTTACTCTGCTCTGGTTAGACCTCATCTAGTATATTGTGTTCAGTTTTGGGCACCACAGTTTAAGAAGGATATAGAGAAGCTGGAACATGTCCAGAGGAGGGCAGCAAAGATGGTGAGGGGTCTGGAGACCAAGTCCTATGAGGAAAGGCTGAAGGAGCTGGGTATATTTAGCCTGGAGAGGAGATGACTGAGAAGTGATATGATAATCATCTTCAAGTACTTGAAAGGCTGTCATATAACGGATGGTACGGAGTTGTTTTCTGTTATCCCAGAAGGTTGGACCAGAACCAATGGGTTGAAATTAAATCAAAAGAGTTTTCAGCCAAACTTTAGAAAGAACTTCCTGATAATTAGAGCAGTTCCTCAGTGGAACAGGCTTCCTTGGAAGGTGGTAGGCTCTCCTTCTTTGGAGGTTTTCAAACAGAAGCTGGATAGCCATCTGACAACAATGAGGATTCTGTGAACTTAGGCAGATCACGAGACGGGAGAGCGGGAAGGGTTGCATCAGTGTTTAGTTCTTGAGGTCCTTTCCTGCATTCTTTTTTCCCCCAAAGTAGTTTTATTCGTTTTTCAATTACAACAATATTAAGTAAGTTAGGCATGCACATATAGTCTACCTATACATTTAATACTCTATACATACAAATAGTGCTCTATTCATTCTCATCTGCAATGTGGTGTGGTTCACTTCCGTACAGTTCATACTATGTGTCTTTAGTACGCTTTTGGAATTCTACAAAAGATGGAGAGTGCTTATTACATCAGGTATTGTTTCTTTAGTGGTTAGATGTGCTAAAATGGGAGACCATATGCATGTGATATCATTCTGTTCGCCTTTGGGTTTGTTTTGTTTCAAAATGTCTGAAGTTTTTTCCATTACGTATAGGTTCCATAGTTTTTTATACCAGAGGTTTACGTTTAATGTGTTTTGGATTTCCATGTGGCTGCAATTGTGGTTTTAGCTGCAAATAGTAACATACTGTTTCTTTTCTTTTGTGTTGAAGATAGCAGGTTTCATCTCTGAGATTTAAAAGTAGAGCTTCCGGAGTTTTGTCAATTTTATGTTCGGTTATGATCCTTATTTCCTCTATTATTTTGTCCCAGAAGGACGCTACTATTGGACCATTCCTTTCCTGCATTCTGAAGGGAGTTGGACTAGATGACCCTGGAGGTCCCTTCCAACTCTATGATTCTGTAATTCTAAGTTATTTATGGCACAGCTGGCAGCAAGGACTCGACCACTGAGTTAAAACACAGCTTCTGGCAGGCAAAAGAATCTCATGAAATCAACGTCAGAAGTCTGGACTCCACTGCCACTGAAATTTGGGCCAAGGGTAGCAGGACATACTTCACTGTTCACAAAATGCTTGCATAGCTCCAAGTTCTTTGGAAAGAGGCTTTTTAAAAGATGGTAAACAATACAGTACAGCAGAGTCTGTTTGGAGGCTAAAGAGGACAGATTTACTTTTCCCTCCAAGACCAATTCAAACCAATACATCCCTAAACAATGCACAAGGGGAACTAGCTTAAATGACCCACTCCTGAAGAGATAATGCTGCATTCACAGGGCTGGAGTTTGTTTTGGGAAGGACTTTTCCTGGCATCTCCCCCATTTTGAGGCGCACGGACTCTGGCGAAGCAGCCATGTTTTATTTAAACCTGTCACACGTTGTCCTCTTGCCTGCAGCACGGGACAGTTTTTCCTTTGTTAGTGGAAGCAGCAGCGAGAGAAATAGAAAATATAGGTCCAGCAATGTTTAAGTTGGGCTCCGTGGCCTCGTTTCCAAACTTAGGCACCCAAATCCCAAAGCAAATAACTGCAAGACGGAAGAACTGATGTGCTTGAGCTCAGCGGCCACATTTAGGGTTCTGACAGCTGATTAAGCTTCCTGCTCTTGACAGTCTGGGCCTGGTTGAGATTGTACAGCTGTAGTCAAGGTCTCATTATTACAGTGGAAAGGAAGGGCATCAGGAGCAATTGGCCAAACAGCCTGTGAAGTACAAAGGACTGATTGCATTCTCTATAAGCCTCTATAAGTATGGATGGAGGACAAAATGCGGCAACTTTGCTAGCGCGAAGCAGATCAGGTTCTGGTCAGCGCTTGCTGAAAGGTCTCTTGGGATCCCTACATATCCCACTTAGAGTTCTGTGGTGGACAGAAATGTGGGACAGAAACGTATTTACCCACGGAAAGCTACCTTTTGATTATGCATGACAGAAATGTGGGACAGAAACGTATTTACTCATTCACTGGAACAATCTCATCCCCCAATCTGACCACAGACAGGATAGGGGCATATTTCTGTTGAACGTATTGACACCCACTGCCCCCTATCCCTCCCCCCCGGGCATCATACCACCAACACTGAGCACTGTTGTATCCAGGGCACCATTCTTCAGAGACATTCCCAAGAAACTGCAACAAAGCACCACACCCTTTTATCTGTTTCAGGAGAGAAATGCCGCAGTAGTGGAGTCAAGAAGCCACTTTATTCTCACTACACCAAGAAGGCAAAAAGGGTGTATAAATGTATCCCCCCCTTCTGAAACTCCTCCAGCAGCTTTTCTTTTGGAAGAGCTTCCAATCAAAACATTTCTAATAAAAGGGAGGAAGAAAGGCATGCCTGCGAAAGAGAATGTACACACCTATGAACAGAGATACAGCTATGCAAGTGAGTGGGAAATGCCTGAATTTTCCCAAAGCTGATTTACAATTGGCCATGCCTTCCTCCAATAACTTTCCCTCAGTCACAGATCTAGCATTTGCAACCCATTTAGGCTCCATGGGCAAAACGGAAAGTACCAAGACGTGTCAAATAGCAATGGATAAAGTTCAAGGCCACCTCTCTACCTTGCATGATACCACAGACTAATCCTAACACTATGTTAAACAATACAATGAAGCTCTCAGTCTGTTTTCATCTTTGCTCTACTATACATACATCCAACTTTAAAGTCTCTACTCCTTCAGAACTTGCCTTAAATGTGCCAGCCTGCTCAGTCGGCTGAGCATCCGCAGCTGAGAGGCTCTGATTCAATACCATGGTGAGAAATGGCAAGACAAGCCTATCAGAAAGCCAAACTCAGCAGACACTGTCAGAATCTGCCTAGCAATAGTCGGGCTGCCCTACTTACACATGCCAAAAGTAGCATGTGGTGTACTTGACAGAACACATTCAAAGCCCCAATACGAATTGCATGGGCTCAGCCAAACTTTACCTTGAACAGAGAACTTAAGAGGAAAGTAGTTACGGACAGAACAGCTTGTTAGTTGTACCTGGGGATCTGTTGCTGTTTTAACCCAGTACGATTGTTCCCATTCTGATTCCTTTGCCTTGCCTTAAAAAGAAATGTGCCTAACTTCTAGAAACCCTTGCTTATAAAAAACAACAGCCTCTTCTCAAATACATAGGTCAATGCCAAACAGCAATCATGGGCATTTCTGGTCACCCGTCTGTCATCTTCTTGACAAAGCTAACATACTATGTACAAAAACCATTTGACAATGCTAAATATTTTGTGGTTAAAAATACCTATATTTATAAATAACTGTGCTTTCGCCATCAGTGAAAGCTACCTTTTGATTATGCATGACAAGAATTCTTTCTAACTCCAAAGTTGAGGGGATATTTTCTGTAGGGTGGGGAGGCATCATGGCTTAGTGGAACAGTACATGTCTTGTGTGTTTAAGGCCCTAGATTCAGTCCCTGGTTTCTGCATCGGAAGGGTCTCAGGGAGCAGGTGTTGGGAAAGACCCTTCTCTTTTGAAGGCCCCTGACCAATCAGAATAGATAATACTAACCAAAAAACCTCAATCATTTGAATCAATGTAAGGCAGATTCCTATGTTCAATGCCCTGCCCTTCCAAAAACATGAGGGATGCTCCATTCTGGGTACTTTATTTTTGGTAAGTTAGATGAATGGGAGTTCATGGCAGGACATTCTCTACTGAGGAGCCAAGTCTATGAAATGTGCACCGAGGAAGGCTTCTCAGGTCCTAGCCATAATGGAATTTTGGCAATAGAATGAAAACACAGTTCTTTCACCAGGGCTTTAAGGCATAATGCTTAGATTAATTATGCTTCTATTGTGAAGAGATCTGGTTTAAAATGTGCCCATCCACGAAGCTCAATGGAAGAGCCTTGATCATCCTCAATCTTATTACATAGCATTGAGAGGATAGAGTCAGTGGGGCTCTTTGGGAAAGATAAGCATGTAAATTGACCATTATGTGCCTAACAATATATTGACCATTATGTGCCTAACAACCTCATAATATATTACTAGTGATGGGGGGTGGGGTGCGCAAGGCATGTACCACAGCTCTGAACAAAACTCCTGCTGCTGTATATACATTCCGAGTTATTCACTTTGACCAGCCAAGATATTGATTTTCCCATAATAAAATATGAGTGAAAGCTCCAGCATTGTGCAAACATTTACTGCTAGTAATGTGCACCAAGGAAGCTTCAGAATACAGCAGCTGGGTCCTTACAGGAACCCCTATTAGAGCCCATATCCAACCGATGCTCCACCAGCTGCACTGGCTCCAGATTGAATACCGAATCAAGTTCAAGGTGTTGGTTTTAACCTTTAAAGCCCTTCATGGTCTGGGACCAACATATCTTTGGGACCGCCTCTTCTGGCATGCCCCCCAAAGAGCTCTCCGCTCTTCAAATAACACACCAATGGTCCCGGGGCCAAGGAATATTCGCCTGGCCTCAACTAGAGCTAGAGCCTTCTCGGTGGTAGCTCCAACTTGGTGGAGTTGCACTTCCGAGCGAGATCCAGGCCCTGCAGGACATGGCTCATTTCCACAGGGCCTGTAAAACAGAGATGTACCGCCAAGCACATGGGTGAGGCCAAGAGAATTCCTATTCATATAATTCTTCCTTCCCCTTCTCCCCCTATTTTCTTCCCCTGGGACAGTGATAGTATCATTATACGCTATCTGATTAAGTGGAAATATTTGAACCTGAATCTGTGAAACTGATATGTTTTGACTGTATTTTAAACTGTTTATTATATGTTGTGATCTGCTCTGAGCCCCATGATAGTGGTGGAGAGCGGAATAGAAATCGAAAGAATAAATAAATAAATAGTCAGATCCCGCTTCTCTGCAATGCCCCTGAGCCATTTTGCTTTGTGACTGAATACAAGCCATCAAGAGCCACTGTTGGGCAATCAATTGAGTCTCCACAGTGCCATAAGCAACATGAACAGCAAGGGGCAATCGCACAAGAGAGAATTCATTTGTGTTTCCTTGATTTGTCCTCTAGCTATTCCTGAGATATACAGCAAAGCAACACAGATACATGAAACATATCTGCACAGCTGCCAGATAGGAAAATGGCAAGTAAAAACTAAAAAGTTTTAGATGGCACCTTGCATGATTATGCCTGCATTCTACTTCCAGGATATGACATATCTCTCCTGTAAGTCAATGAAAGCCACACACAGACCAATGCTTCCTCTAAGCTGTGGAGTCTTCTGAGCAAAAAGTCTACTCTGCGAGCTCCTGGCATTAAAGTTGTAAGCGAGCGATTTGGCCGCTGCATAAATTAGTTTGCTCTGGAGACATCTTTCCTGAGCGAAGACAAAAATGTGTGAGTCGGAGGCTAAAAAACTGTGAGCTAGCTCACACTAACTCAGTTTAGAGGGGACACTGACACAGACCCATAAATGCTCACATTCTCCTGTCTTAGCATCTAAGCCACTTGCACACCATCAAGGGACTGTCATTTAGGAACTAGCTGAGGTAAGACCCCCCCCCTCTCAAGCACCTGCTGTGTGACCAACATTTGTATAAACGTATAGTATGTGACCAGCAGCAGTCCTCCACTATGTCAGTCTAAGCTCCTCTGTACACTGCAAGGAGCCATGCCCCTGCAAAACTCACAGGGCCCACCACAACAGTTCTGCTGCAACCTATTGGAGTAACTCCAACAGCTGCAGGTCAAGGAACAGGATATGGAGCTTTGTGGTTCCTTGGTGCAGTCTGCTGTGACTCCTCTTAGTTCAAACAGAAGTGCCAGCTGTTCCCAGCCAGTTGAGCTATGCAGTCTCTGGATCCTTGATACAACCGGGGAATCCCAAGACTTAAGGGGCTACATCAGTGCAAAAGCATGCTCCACAGAACTCCAGTGTTGCCTGCTACAAATTTACTGATGCTAATGACATGTCTGGAACCCCGTTATAGAAACCACCGATTTAGAGACCTGTGCCAGTGTGACACCTCTGAACTGATCCTCTGTTGCCGCTTCTGATACCAGATGGCTTTTCCAGAGCAAAAGGAATCTTTCTGCAGAGCTCATTAAATTCAGTATTCATGTGACAGCTGCAAACTGTCAACATGAAGCATAAACCCATGCCACTTGCGCTACAAATCCTGGCTACAAAACTAGATGTCAGTGCCCAGCGACATGACATGCCTACTCCGCTTACCTGACCCTTTACAGTTTACTGTTCCAATTCTAGGTCATGGGAACCCTCCAGGCATGCAATGCTTTTGGAAAAGGAGCAAGCCACAAATGGGTCACACAGGTGTGTTAATTTTGCTGTTCTAGTTTGGTAACCTAATTTTGCTCCATGTAGCAGCTTCAGCTATTCTCCCTGACATGGAGAGGGCAACAGCTGAGTTTTGCTTGCATTCCACCTGGCTTTAGTTTCCACCAGCACAGCCTAGTTTCCCTTTGTAGTGTTCTGCTTCTTCTCATGCCGCACTTCAGTATTTCTAGGAGCACCAAGATCTTACGGTGAGAATCTTCCAAGAGTGCATTACTGTCAAAGTAGGTCCTAGGTTGGGAAGCTCTAAGGAAAACATTTCCTTTATAGGGCAGCAAAAGAAAGCGCGTAGAAAATGGGTTCTCAGCAAGCAGCAGTGCCACATGATTCCTGATCTCCATTTTGTCTCATGTGCTACTGCAGCAGTAACCAGACAAATCAAATGTGACTGCCCTGGAATGGAGGTCCCTGCTTTCTCACCCAATCTTCACCACCCTGTAAAAATACTTGTCCAGTTTAAGCTTCTTTTTTTAGCCAAGCTTTAGAGAAAAGAAACAGGTGGCTGTGTTTTGACCAAGACATGGTACAGACGCAGCCTCTTGTTCATGCAACTTTCATGCTGAGAAGACTGGATTTGCCAAGCATCTTTCTGCTGCGGCAAATTACAACAGCTCTGTAAGCAACAGCACAATTCTGCAAGCTGTCTGGAGGGATTACAGCAACAGATTTTTCGTGTACATAATCATCCCACCATCACTTGCCCACCTAAAATTCCCTTCCAGTGAGTTTCCATACCATTCTCAACACCTCTCCACACAAGTATGTGCTCAATACTGCAATATTTTTTTGCCATGGCAGTTTTGTGGCCCTTATCTCCACCCCGCTTTGGTTCATGACCAGCCCACCTGTCCTGCTCCTTCAGAAATGCCTCTCTTTGTCTAAAGGGCAGAAGGTATGTGTGGGGGCGGCGGGGGTATACAAGACAAAAGGAGGTGAGCCTGGCTAGCGGAAAAGCAGAAGTAAACCACATATGCAGAACTGAGTTTTAATCACGGAATACAATGGCCACCTAATTTGTCTATGGAAAGGTGAAGTATCCTGACACGAGAGAAGCCTAGAGAAATGATTCAATCAGGTACAGCCAACTCCCATGACTATTATACTAAAAACATTTCAATGCGATCAAAGTATAAGGCTTTATTGCCTGGACTTTATCTGGACTAACAATAAAGACCTCCACTGATCTCAGCCTGTGGCTAAAAGTGGCTATTCCTGATGATGCCGTAAGTCTTGTCTGGAAATACTTTTACTTTGAAAGCCTCTCCTGAGTACGTCCCCTAAGTGCCTCAAGCCTTCCCCCATTATTCCCATGCATTCAATCTAGAGACTTCTTCCAGACAACAGAAGCCAGTGTGGTGCAGAGGTAAGAGTGTTGGACTAGGATCTGGGAGATCCAGGTTCGAATCCCCACACTGCCATGGAAACTTACTGAATAACCTTGGGCCAGTCGTCCACTCTCAGCCTAAACTATCTTACAGGGTGGTAGTGAGGATAAAGTGGATGAGAGGATAAAGTGGATGAGAGGAGAATGATATTAGCTGATTTAGGTCCCCACTGAGGAGAAAGTCAGGGTATAAATGAAGGAGTACTCCACCATCCACCAATCATGCAAAAAAAAATCAAGCTTTTGTTTCGATTATTCCTAGTGCCCATAACAAGAGCGGCATGCCCATCATCCTTCCAACTCATGCTCATCTCTCCTTCGACTATGTACCGAAGGTCCTGACTTGCTTGTCATTTTCAGGCTGCTCACCATTCTTCTGGACCTCCTGGATTACTACCTGATCTGCTGCGTAGAGTTCCGCCTGGCACCCTCACCAAGTGACACCCCGCCCCCCTGTAATTCCTAACCTTTGGATTGGTGCAGGTCTGTTCTTCTTGTCATCCTCCTCATCCAGCTCCTCTAATTGCAGTGTGGGTAAAAATTGTGTAAGTGCTGGAACTGAAGACCAGGTCCTTAGTATTTTTGCACTGCAAGGTATTTGAATATTTTCTGAATATTTTTCTGCTAGTGCCTTGATTACGCTCAATAAACTTTCTCCAACTATTCTGTTAAATCCCCCACCTCTGACTTCTTTCTAACCTCCATCGATGGAAATGGTATAGCGCTAAAATTACTATCAAAAGAGGGTGTGGTGGTCCAAGGTCAGGTTTTGGAAATACCTCCCTTTAGTTGAGAGTGAAAACCTAAGGCAGCAGCTCCAGCTTAGGACAGCAAACAAGAGATGGTGGAACAGAGGTTATCTTGCTTGTCACCAAAGTTATCTTCCTTGGTTATCTTGCTTGTCACCTTCACACAAGACATGTCTAACTGACGTGTTAAGAGCAGTGTTCCCTCTAAGCTGAGTTAGTGTGAGCTAGCTCACAGATTTTCAGTCTCTGGCTCACACATTTTTGTCTTGGCTCAAGAAGGATGGCTCCAGAGCAAACTGATTTCTGCAGCAGCCAGATCAGTGGCTCAAAACTTTAATGCCAGCAGCTCACAAAGTAGAATTTTTGCTCACAAGACTCCACAGCTTAGTGGGAACACTGGTTAAGAGCCTGCACATTTTCAACATGGTCAGCTGCAGACTGCAAATGCAAAATACCAGTACTCCAGCATTAAGATAGAACACCCCCCAAAAAACTGAAATGATTGGCTCTTCCACCAACACAGGAGAAAGTTCTTCAGCTGTCGTATTCCTCATGTGCACATTCCACCCCTATACTTCAGTATCTATCTAGTACTGCTCATAAGGCTATCGCCTTAAGAAGTTAGAACAAAAATGTGTGAGCCAAAGCCTAAAAAACTGTGAGCTAGCTCACACTAACTCAGCTTAGAGGGAACACTGACAGGAGGAGAACATTCATTCTTGCCAAAGAAAAGGCTCTTCTTAGTTTTGGGACTGTCAATTGGTAAAAATATTTCAGCAGTTGCATTGGGAGGGCAATTCCCAAATGGAGGTCGGACATACCCTGCATGCCCGAATAGATGTACTTGTAACATCCAACTTCCTTACATGCTTTTTTATTTGTCTTATAATGTCTTTAGTGTCTGTATTCTCAATCATATCATTTGTTATTCCTAGGCATTTCATTTTCTTTCCCAATAGTTCATCCCATTGGCTATAATGTTTACCTGCCTGGATAAGCCTCAGATTTTAGATACTTTGAAAAGAAATGCTTTAATCCAAGCCCTAGTCGATAATTCGCCTAGTTCCACTCTCAGTGCTATGTCTGCGACACATCTAGGAGTGGACAATAAATGTCAGAAAAGGTCTTACTGGATGGAATCCATTTTTTCAGAAGCGGCCTGAATCCAAATTTTTGCTCCGTACAGGAATTGGTTTAGAACCTTAGCATTAAATACCTTCGAGGCTGAGGGGACAAATTCACCTCCCGATGTGTAGAAATATTTTACAATTGTCTTCCCTACTCTCAAGGCTGTGTTCCTTGCTCAATCCAAGTGTATTTTCCATGTAAGAGATGCTTCAAAGTGGATTCCCAGGTATTTAAATTGATTGACCTGTTCCATAGATTGGCCTGCTATGTCCCATTTGAAGATTTCCCTCTTTTCCTTTTGATGAATACTATGACCTTGAATTTCGTCATGTTGATAACAGATAAAAGCCCTCATGAGTAAAGCTCAAATGTTTTAATCAGCTTGCAGAGGCCCACTATGGATCTAAACATTATCACTGCATCATCAGCATATAGAAGAACTGGAACTTCATGCTTAGATAAATGTGGAAGGTGATGTGCTTCCAGCAGGAGACAGGGTCTGAGGTCATTTATATATAAACTGAACAACAGAGGTGCAAATAAACATCTCTGCTTGACTCCTTTGTCTAGGATAAATGGCTCTGATAGCTGTCCTAACTCCCCGCATCTAACCCAGGTGGAGGGGTGGTTATAGAGCTGTTGAATTAAGTAAAAAAGACATGGTTTGATGCCATATTTCCAGTAGATGTCTTCAGCACACAGAAGGAATTAATGATCTAGATATACTTCTTGCATCATCCAGCTGTGGGGCCTAGCAGAGAACCAATGCACATGGGAACAGGAAAAGTGATCCCTTCAGTTACAATCTTCATAAGATGGGAAAGGAGAGATTGAAGGACCCTAAAACCACAATATTAAGCCTCACTTGCTAGGACTGTAACCAGCTTCATATGCCCATCGATGGCTCCACTGCATTTGTCCAAATATTGCCGCCCAGTTCTGTGATTTGGTTGCTAAGAAATAACAGCAACATCAGAAATGCCATGAGAAAAAGGAAAGTATGAAAGTTCAGTCTTGCACAGAAAAAAAGAAAAAGTATGAAGGAGGAACTAAGAATCAGATTCGAGCAATGTAAATAGAACTAAGGAGGCAGACTGCTCTGTGGTACACATGACACTATTTTAAATGCTGAGAGGCAAATGTATGCACAGTAAAATCTAAAAAGAGGGCCAAGTGAGAAGGAAGGCACTCAAAATAAAAGAAGGAGCTGAGCTCAGACATCCCGAGGTCTGGAAAGAACCGCTTGTCAAGACAGATGGGAATGTCTGGGCACAAAATGGGGTGAAATTCACAGTCATGAACAAAACAGATGGCTGCAAAATAGGCACTCTTTTCCCCCTCGCCTGGATCCTTCACCAGTTTGAGGCACAAGAATCACACAATGACACATCTTGCAAAATACCTTGTAGGGATGCAAACCAAGCTAGTAGGCCTGGGCAAGATCACCAGGAGAAAGGAATAAACCTTCTTACATTCACTAAACTAAGGCATTTGTTATAGAGCTCTGCAAAGACATGATGTCTTGCATACAAACCAGAAGGAGCGAGAAAGAAAGGAGAGAAAATATTGATCCTAAGATAATGAGAGGGTTCTGTGCGCCTACCAAGTTATGCTTACCTTGATGGTCCCGCCAGGTCTCTCTGGGTTTGATCAAGATTTAAACTCACACTCAGTCTTGCCAACTTCAAGAAGATGAGCACAAAAGTCTTTAGACAGTGGGTCACATAGTATAGCACACATATTGATCACTCACTGGAGTTCTGCAGAATTATACAAACTCTCTCTCTTAACTGCAAAGAAGCTCAGGAAGATTAGCAGAACACCAGTCCTGCAAAGAGGTTCTACATATTCATCTGTTCCTATATAAATTTAGAGTAGAAAGAGACAGACCTTTGATAAAATAAGAATGAAAACACCACAACCGTGGCATTGCCTACAAGAGACAAAGCAGAAAATCCTGGAAAATTTAAGGGAGTTGATTCTTTCCGATGATTAAGAAACAGGAGAGATCTGGATAGACACAGTTTTTCCTTCTGTAAAACCAAAAGCTCAGTACTGGCTGACAATCCTGAGCCCAAGTGACCTACCTCTACTTTGGTAGGGCACATTTCATGAACTGCTTGTCTCATTACCATCTATCATCTTAAAACATCCAGAATTTGAGTAAGAAGTCACATTCCTGCAGTCAGAAAAAAGCATACTAGATTTATTCAAAGGTATACCTTCATATAAAATGAGCTGCAGAATAGAGGTATGTGCTAAATAGCAACAGTCTATGTACTAAACAGCAAACGAAGTCTGAAAGGTATCATATCTCTCCCTTATTATAATTGAATAGCAACGTTCTATATTGAACGTTCTAAATTTGGCCCCTTTAGTGTTTGGCCGGAAGAACTGTCAGTCAGAAGACGCTGGCTGGGTTGACTGGCTGCTTTGTGCAGCCCCGCCCAGCATTTCAAGGTCTTTTGCATATGGAAGCTGATTGGACTTCACTCCATTCCACACCTCAAACTCCCCCCCCGGCAAGGCAGCTGGAATTTTCAGTTGCATAGACAGATACAATGCCATACTCCCCACCCTACTGTATTCTGAGGTAAAATATGTCCTCACTCAGAACACATCACTTCCCCTTCAAAAGAAACAAACCCAATAACACAATCATGCCACACCACAAAGACAACAGATCACACCACAAGCAGAATACCACAAGGCAAAAAATGATAGGAAAAGGTGCCAGCAGTCACCCCATTACTGCCACAGAGAGCGCTTCAGAGGATGGTGTGCAGGTCCCAGGTTCATGTTTTAAAAGCAGCCTGGGGAATTATGGACCATTCACACACTTTCAACCTTAACATACCTCATAGAGTAGTTGTGTGGATCATATGAGGGAGAGGAGAATGATGTCAGCTGCTTTGGTTCCCACTGCAGGGAAAGACTGCCCTTTCTGAGGCTGGGCGAGGGGAATGTAAACCTGAAGACAGACAAGCAGATAACGGTAGGCTGATGGTTGCCTGGAAAGGACATAGGGTTGCCAACTCCAGGTTGGAAACTTCCAGGATATTTTGGGGATGAAGCCTGCTGAGGGTGGGGTCAGAGGAGGAGGAGGAACAGGGGTACCTCAGACAGATACAATGCCATACTCCCCACCCTCCAAACAAGCTGTTGCCAGTCTCCAGGTGACAGCTGGAGAGCTCTTAAAGCTCTGGTGCTAATTCAAAGTGTTGCAATTTTGTGTTTTGGAAAATCTTTAGGAATTGTTTGGTGCATTTACGATGGGGCACCCACCCAGAGCCTCTGGCATTTTCTCACTCTGCTGGCATCAAAACCAATTTAAGGCAAAATACAGATATGGAGACACTTCAATCCTCCTTTGCATCAATTTGTCTTTGTTGGCAATGGCAACCCTAGGCCTGCAAGCACTCTCAGGGTGACTTCATGCCTCCAGACTTGCCAACTCCAGGTTGGAACTCCAGGACATAGGGTTGCCAACTCCAGGTTGGAAACTTCCAGGATATTTTAGGGATGAAGCCTGCTGAGGGTGGGGTCTGAGGAGGAGGAGGAAGAGGGGGACCTCAGACAGATACAATGCCATACTGCCCACACTCCAGACAAGCTGTTGCCAGTCTCCAGGTGACAGCTGGAGAGCTCTTAAAGCTTTGGTGCTAATTCAAAGTGTTGCAATTTATCAACAGAGTAGTGTTTTGGAAAATCTTTAGGAATTGTTTGGTGCATTTACGATGGGGCTCCTGGGGAACTATTGTTGCCAATCTTGGCCCAGCAGCCATCAAACCATTCTCTTCAACCCCCTGCTGTGCAGCTGACTTTCCCCTAGGGTTGCCAATCTCCAGGTGGGACCTGGAGATCTCCCACTGTTACAATTGATCTCCAGATGACAGAGATCAGTTCCCCTGGAGAAAATGGCTGCTTTGGAGGGTAGACCCTATGACATTATACCTGCTGAGTCCTTCCGCCCCCCTGCCCAATGCTGCCCTCTACAGAATCCACCCCCCAAACCTCCAGGTATTTCCCTCCTTAGAGCTGGCAATCCTACTTTCCCCTCAGTGCCTGTTGGTAGGCAACTAAGCTTGGTCCTGTCACCTACTTTGGCCTTTGGGAGAAAACACATTGGGGCCAGTCCTGATAGGGTTGCCAACTCCAGATGGGAAATTCCTGGAGATTTGAGGGATGGAGCCTGAAGAGGGTGAGGTTTGAGGAGGGGTGGGACCTCAGACAGGTACACTGCCATAGACTCCACCCTCCAAACCAGTCAGTCTCACATAGGGAACCATTGTTGCCAATCTCCAGGTGAGGGCTGGAGAGCACTCAGAATTACAACTGCTCTGCAGAAGGGAGGGCAGAAGTCAGCTGAAGTCAAAGGGGCAGATAATGGTAGGTTGATGGTTAGCTGGGAAGGAGATGGGATTGCCAACTCCACCCTCCAAACCAGCCATTTTGTCCTGGGTAACAATTGCTGCCAATCTCTAGGTGAGGGCTACAGATCACTCACAATTACAACTGCTCTTCAGGTAGCAGAGATCAGTTCCTCTGGAGAAAACAGTGGACTCTGTCATTATACCCTGCTGAGGTCACCACAGCAAATTGACACTGTTTGCCCAAAGCCAGAGCACTCCCCCAGAGCCTCTTTCTAGATCCCGTTGTATTGTTTTCACAACGGGCTTTACTGCTAGTCATATCATAAAACCCCAACTTTCTTTTAATCAGACTTGGAAGAACAGAAGGCTAACAGTGCAATCCTATCCAGAGTTATTCCAGTCTAAGCCCAATAATTTGTACTACAAACCATCTACAGTAAATTTTGGTATATGAATAAATATTTTCATCTTCAGGTAAAAAGGGAAGAAAATATTCTCATTTGCATGTTTTTGTTGTTTCACATGTACACTGTTCATGCAGTACTGTCAACTGGTTTTGTCTAAGGGGGGCTCACAGAATTTACTGATTCTTCAATATGCATTTGAGCCTGTGATATCCATTAAGTGGATGGCAACACCACCCAGTGGCAAATGGAGACCAACGACAGCAAATCTGATAGAGAAAGTCTGATACACCAAGATTGTACACCAGTCTCTCAAAAGTGTCGAGTACAAATATTTCAGCAACAGATATCTGCTGATTAGCCAAACAAGATGAAGGCCTTTTTGATCAAAAATCAATATATTCAGTGAATGCTGTTAGCAGAGAGCTCAACTCCTATACATCCATCTAATGTATATATGCATTTAAGAGAAAGGATATCCCAAGTGGTTCTGAACTGAAGAGGCCAAATCACACAGCAAATGAGAAACAGCAACACTGCAGGCAGCTCCACAGCGATTCTTCATGCCGGAATGAACAAGTGTCATTCATATACCTCATTTTGAGTCTTCAGAGTAATTTGCATATATACACTCAGTAATTTTTATGGGAGTCTAGTATTATCATGCTCCTCATATTCCAAATGAATAGTGCTCGGCCAAAGGCAAGTTAATGGCTGAACCATGATTTGAACCAGGAACCTGGCCAACAACTCAGCCTCTTAGCCACTTTGCTAAACACAATATTGCACACACAGTGAAAGTCCTCCATTAGAAAAGCATCTCCCAGCTTGATTCTTTATAGGATGCTGTGTCCCTTCTAACAAACGAGTCTGCACTTCCAAAGACAATTACAGGACAGTAATTCTTCTGGGGATGCAAGAGATTTTGAGAGCAATCATTTATGTTTAAACACCACTAACACAGGGCATGGGGAAAGAGGCTCTCTCCAAAGTCCAGTACAACAGGGCAGTTTAATAAAGGAATCACTCACTAGGTCTTGGAGCAGAGAGACTCTCCCTTGCTGGAGGTATTCCAAGCAGAGTCTGGACAGCCATTGGTCAGGGATGCTCTAGCTTTGGACCTGTATTGATCAGTAGATTGGACTAGGTGTTGTATGAGGCCCCTTCTATGACCCTAGGGAGGAAACATCCTAGCTAGCAACGTGGATCATCTACAAAATGCAGATGATTGGCAAGTGCTGGCATTAAGCATGCAGCCTTCTCCAACTGAATCAGAGCAGCAGACATTACATACAGCTGGGTTCTAAGAGATCCCCATAATAGTACTGCAGTAAAGCTTCATACACATTCAACAAGTAACAACCAAAATGAGACCTGTTACTTATTTATAATTGTCCAAACGGCAACGTCAAGAGATAAACAGAAAGGATGCTCACCTACACCCCTATTTTCTGATTAGCAGCTGGTCACTCTGCTTAAGTCTTACAAAAAAGAAACTCCCAGACTGAGTAAAACACCATTTATAGACTGGCAGAAAGTCAGGTTTATTCAGAAATCGCAGGGGGAAAATGTGCTTTGTGTCACCAGTCAACCTTCAGCAGGGGACAATTTGTTTCTAATATAGTGGTTCTTGACCTTTAATCAACATTGCTCCCTCAAAGCACACATCAAATGTCCCCCCAATTTATGTATATGCCACCCTTACCACTGACCAAGGCGACTCAAGGTAGCACACAAAACCTTGTATGCAGCAAGTAACAGACAATCAAAGTCAAAACCAGGATTAAAACATAGCTATACAACTTCTGCCTCTCTCCTTACAAACTTAAGTGCAAGATGCCCTCATTTCCTTCCTGTAGAAGGTAGATAGCACAGGAGGCTTCTGCACCTACTTGGGGATAGTGTTCTCCCCTAATGCTGCCGTTGTCAAAGAAAAGAAAAGAAGAAAAGAAAAGAAATGGTATGACCAAACAGACAGCTTCAAGGAAGAGCTCAACCTGGAGGTAGTCCTGAAAGGATCTGAAGTGACAAACTCATAATAAGTAAAAAATATAGGATATAACAATAGCGTTCCAGACAAGGCTACATTATTTATATAGCAATATTTGTGATGTAATGCATATAATACAAAGACTTCAGCCCAACCCTTGAATCTAATAGCCATCAGTCAACTTCTTAATGGTAGGCTTAATTCTAGTTTGCTGAGTGCCCCTTTAGGGACTTGGAGGGAGAAATCTAGGATTTGTGATTTTATCCTCCGTTCCTGGCACTGTTGGCCAGGACACTGGACTAGATGGACCGCTGGTGTGATTCAGGATGGTTGCTCCTTTGGTCATATACAGTAAATATAAGACAACTGGTGAAGTGATAATTTTCCAGTAATATAATGATCTTCCCTTTTATTAATATGACATTAAAGCATTTGAGGAATAATGTTCCCTGTCATATTCTCCCTGTTCCAAACTGCTCCCTTCCCCCTCCCCTTCTGTAATTTTCCTATACAAATGTGGAATATGATTCCTTCCTCAGAGGATCTGCAGAAGTGATCATTGACTCGACAAAAGCTCATGTTGGAATAAATGTTGTTAGTCTTTAAGACACCACTAGACTTCTGTTTTGCTACCACAGCTACCCTTTGGGAATTATCAGAGCAAAACAGGACATAGGAAGCTTCTATCTGTGAAGAAATAACAGCTTCCTTCTGAAAGTACATGCTTTATATAGATATACAAACAAGACAAAAGTTGTTTACAGCTGTACCGGTCCAGAAACAAGCCACAATACATGTAATACCATTTTTTAGGACCAGCTACAATGATACACAACAATGTGCAATCTTTTGAGTTCTCCAGAACACTTCTTCAGGCTGGATGTTACAAAATAAAAAAAGAGGGAAGAGGTCTCCATTAATAATTTTCAGCAACTTTTCATACCAGCATTTCTCCCCTCCATATCAGCAGGCAAGCAGGCATACACTGGTGCCTTTGGTATCATGTTGCACCCTAATTCCTCTGCACAAGAAAAAAACACCATCTCTCACCACCAGAATTACAAAGGCCAGCTGGATACCGTAGCTTCAGCCTTCACTATTCCATGCTTGGCAATTGGAATTATGGAAGCGTCTTGTAATATCCAACCCAACATTGCAGAAGTGTACAGTGGCTGTAGATCCCACATTTTCCATGTCATGAAACTACTAATATACACACTTTAGCGTATGGGTGGGCAGGTGGTCACTCCGGAATTACCCAAGTCACTCGCCAAGCAACTAAATATAGCTCCCTGACCCTCCTTCAATGCTGTTATAAACACTTTCTCATCCTTCCCTTTAAAACTACTGCAGCAGTTCTCTCCACTTTCTCTTGCGTGCACACCCCATTTCTCTAGATAGGAAAATGACGGCTCCAGCAGCCTTTCCCATCAACCTTGCTGCCTCTTCCTTTGTGCATACATGCATACCCATGTCCTGGACAGGAAAGGATCATGCTATTGACTCTCACCCAACATCAAAGCTGCTGTTTGCCTCTTCCAGGAAAAATATAGAGGTAGCTGTATATTTTTTTTCCTGCAGGACATGTTACAATTTAGGATGGGTCTCTCACCCAACATCAAAGCTGCTATTTGCCTCTTCCAGGGAAAATATAGAGGTAGCTGTATATTTTTTTCCCTGCAGGACATGTTACAATTTAGGATGGGGGCTTGCTTTGAGAAAACCACACAGGAAAGTTTTCCCCATTAGTGTACAACAAGCCTGCTCTGAAATGCTGTAATTTTTTTTTTACATGCCACCATTTTATGACTGGTCCTACTTGCCAAGCTGCTGTTTTGTGACTGTTTGCTCTCCTGGCCCTTGAAACAAATTCAAGTAGCTCCCAGAAACACAGAAGTCCTAGTGCCAGGTCATCACGGAGCCCAGACATTTCATTGTGGGGCCTAATATTTTCAGCAGTTGTTTGTCTTTTTGTACTGTCCCTCAGCAATCTATTTTATCATTTCATTTCAGAATACGTGTTATTGTTATGACATAAAAAGATATGTGTGTAAAATTCTTGTCATTGCTAGTTTTAATGTTAACTTTACACTATTTCAGCACTGGTAGGTGTATTCATTTCTTAACCAGTTGATTTCTATATTGGCATCAGAATTCAAATAAATGGAGCTTTATAAAGCAATAATGAAATTATGAGAAACTGAGGAGAAATTGGCTAGAAGTTAGTTTTTCTTGTGACATCTGAGGTTTGTATAAAACACTGTATATTACCCTCACTTACACACTTTTTAAATGTGCCCACGTGTATACATATATCTAACAGCTGAAGACCATGCATGCAACGTAACAGGCTTTAGCTCACAAATGCTCATGCTGAAATAATCTTTTCAGTCTTTCAAGTGCCACAAAACTACTTTTTGCTCTCTGATTGCTCAGAAGTCACTCACCCCAACTGGCCTCAGCAGTAGTAATTTAGACTGTTTTATTATTGAGAACTTGGGAGTATATGACAGTCACACAACTGACTTTTCAGTGCAAGTGACTTCTGTGCACAGTTAAGCACTCTTGCAGGAAAACCAGTCCCAACAATGTCAACTGGAGTGACTTATGTACTCCAAGTTCTACATAATAATAAAAAACCAACCAGCCTCTGTCTGTCTAGGATATTTTTATTCTGCTCTTCCATCAAAGAGCTCAAGGCAACATACATGGTTCTCCCTTCCTCACCATATAAGCAAAACTCCTCTGAAGTAAACTAGACTGAAAGTATGTGAGTGGTCCATGGTCACCCTGCAAGCTTCACTACAGAACAGGGATCTGAACACGAGTCACAGATCCTAGTCCAAAAATCTAATCACTGACTGCACTACTGTCAAGGGGCCCATCCTAGTCCCTCCCACATGGCCTCAGATGGAGAAGGGGAAGACGGTTCTACGTCCTCTCCTGGAGTAGGAAGTCAGTGATTCTCACTTGCCCCCTTCCCTGTTTGTTTGAAAGGCAAGACTATAACCTGTCTGTGCCCCACTGAGCATTCCCCGCTCTCCCAAGAGAGATCTAGTTCCTCGTGAGAGGCAGGGAGTTGATATGCTGGCTGGCACAGCTCCGCCTCCCCCAAGCATCAGCTGATCCAGATAAAAGCTCAGAAGTGCCTATTTCTCAAAATCATCTCTAGTGACAAGAGTTCATGACCAGACTTGTCTTCAAATGCTGAAAACAATTTCCCAGCATTACCATTTTGTACTAGTAGAAGCTCAGAAACAGAAAACATCAGCACGATGCTACACATTAAGCAGGGCAAGAAGGAATATTTTAAAACTAATTTTGAAATGAGTTAGCAAAACAAGCATTAGCTTTCCTCCACAACAGATAGGCAGTACCCAACCTAGAATTCTGAGGTTCTCCACAGGATAAGCTGGAATTCCCACAAGGAAAAAAAAAGAGAGAAAGGCAATACATGTCGGACCTTTGGCTTACATCCATCAGATGTGAAAGTTTCAAATGCCACCTGCTTCAAAACTCCAAGGGCACAACAGCTGGGAGCAGTTGCCCTGAACCCTACAAATTACAGGAACTCTTTTATGGCTTTTCACAGCAATTGACTCATCTTACTGACGTTAACTAGTTTGGAAGGTACACTACAATATCTAAAGACATTCCAGAGCACAGGCTCTCACATATGCATGTAGCCACCTCTCCTCTATTTCTTCTAGGCAGGTATCAAGGCAAACCCACTGCTTATAAATGCAATTAATTAATTCATTAAGCCACCCTTTGGCAGATGCATAAGCACATGCAGACTAAAATGCTGCTGGCACATTTTTTACATCTCTCCAGAAGGCTGCTGCATTAGGCCAATTCACTGGAGAAAAAAGACTGTCCCAGGCTCAAAATGGACATGTTTCTTGAGCTGTCCCACCTCTTTAAGCAATGATCCCACACACTCATCCACCCAAGCTTACAGAATGGCAGACTAAACCAGATCCACAGCTGGACCATGCTACTTCATTTCCATTTAGGCAAAACATTTTACCAAGCACTGTAGCAGCCACTCACTTTGGCGGTTCTGTTAGCTGAGCTTCTACAGGACAAGCTGCTCCTGAGGGAGTTGCTACTGTGCTGGCAGCTTCTGCTTCTGCCCTCTCTGGTACTGCTGCAGACTCTGGTGCTTCGGCAGCCTTTCCATCACCTGATGCAGAGTTCTGCTCAGCTGCTGAGCTGATCTCAACCTCCTCAGCTATGACAGGCACCTTCATCCTCTCTGCCACAGCTGCTGCACCTTCCTCCTCCTCCCTCTTCTTCAACTTTTCCTCAAGTTCACGCTGTCTTCTCTCATCATCATGACGAGCCAAATCTTCAAAATTCTTGAATGCCTGGAAGTGAGACAGCAAAACACATAACAGCCAACTGCAGAGAAGTAGTAAGGCAATGGTTTCAAAAAGGCAACAGTACCACAATCACCTTGCTTGTTTACATTCCTAACTAATAGAGTGGTGAAGAATTTAAAGCAATGTCAGTGAAGGATATTCATATCAATTGGAAACCACACTAGGAAGGAAAAGCTAATGAGCCAGTCACCAGGTAAACATAAGCTTCTAGTGAGACGCTGCATCAAAGAAGCTTAATATGCAAAAGTAGAGACGGTATTTTTAAAAAGTTTCCAAGAAAAAAAGTCAGGGGCAAAAATAAACATAAATGCACATACTTAGGACAAAGATCATTATCTAAAACAAACTGATATATGCATTAGTTAGCATCTGCCTTGGACACATTATACGGAAGTCATCAATTGAAATTTTCCCTGTTTGGAAATGTGCAAATTTTTAGAAACCTAGTGAGGGCCAAGTGCAATACAAGGTGGGAATAATGATACTCCAGCAGCATTCCACAGGTGAGCAGGTTTGCCTTCCTAATAACTACCATTTATTTGTATCCATCTCTCATCCAAATGAGACCTGTAGCTAAAACACTCCAACTCTTCTAATCATCACACATCAGCCGTCATTGGCTTCATAAGTATAACTGAATCTACATATTTTGTATGTATGCTTGAAGCTCTATGCCATACTAGTTTACAAGGATAAAATTAGGAGTGAGGTACCAATAAAGGCACAGGTGGCATAACTTTAAGTCCTTGATCATAGACACAACGGAGACCACAATCCCTTTCTACAACCTGTTCTTTATGTGCTCGACAGCTTTTGTAAAAAGCATTTCCTAGATCAGTTACTGAACAACAATGCATGCATGGCAAAGGAAAGCCCGGGAAGTTATTCTTCAAAACAAAGTTTGTTTCTAAGGGCTTCCACACTACGTGCAGCTGTCTGCAGATCCAGGGAGGCTCTGAGAGAGACCAGCCATTTCTCTCGACCCCGGTTTGAGGGGAGAAGAGCAGACCAGACGGCTGGCTGAGGGATCAAGCCCGCACCTATACCCACCCTGACAGTCATACTCTTCGCCACGCCAGGAGGAAAACCCAGTCGGTCCCCTGGCTGCAGCAGGAGGCGGTAGAAGTCTGTCTTGCGATAGAGGAAGCCGAAGAGGATATTCAGGAACTCCTGGACGTTGCCCACATGCTGCAAGATGCCCAGCAACGCCTGGTCGTACATGTCCGTCATAGCGGCGGCGCGCTCCATGGTCGGAGCCCCGGCAGGTCACCGGGAGGACGCTCCGCGAAACTCGCCGACTTACAACACCGAGACTAGGCCCAGGGACGTGTTGCCGATGCCACCATTTGCCAGCCTCGCCTCCCTCAGCAACGAATCTCTGAAGACTCGAATCTTCCGCTGTCACGGCAACCCCGAGTCCCCAGCGCCAAGCGCTTCCGGTCCGCTACGAAAAACATTCCGTTCAACTTCCGGTTACACTGACCAGAGAAAAGGGCTTTCATGTTTTGTTATTACGTGGTTTATAGGTTTAGGCAAGCTGTCCACCCATAAAGCTACCAGCTTTTAAAAATTATTTGGATACAAGAGGTTTTCCGGTGTGTGTGTGTGGGGTGTGTGTGTGGGGGTGCTTGCTGGTTTAATCAAGTTATTGGCATTTCAGTACAACGCTGGAAGCTCCTTTTAAACCGTTATTTGGATATAACTGGTTTGCTGGACTCCCCCCCTGGCATCTGCTTAGTCCCCAGCAGTGTTCCCTCTAAGCTAAGTTAGTGTGAGCTAGCTCACAATTTTTTAGCCTCCAGCTCACACATTTTTAGAAAAGGGTAAAAGTCGGATCTACATGGATCCTCATGAATTCATATGATTTTTACATTGAAACGAAATAAAACTACCATCATATTGTGGGCCATGTGAATTCATATGATTTTTACATTGAAACGAAATAAAACTACCATCATATTGTGGGCACCACAAAAATCATGCATCCACAGATTCGTGGCACCACAAC
>NW_015169796.1:710510-710641 GCF_001447785.1 Gekko japonicus | reverse complement strand
TGGTGTGTTTGGGGTGTCCCATTGCAAAAACGTTGAGGATCCATGAGGATCCGTGCTTCAGAACCATATTTTAGCTTCATGGTGTTGCTAGGAAGCTGTGGATCCATTACTTTTGTGGTGCAACCTATGCC
>NW_015169796.1:648132-710126 GCF_001447785.1 Gekko japonicus | reverse complement strand
GTAAGTAGTGGCCATGGCATGGGATTTAATGATATCTTTTGTGGTGTCCCAACACAAAATCCCAAAGCATTCATGAGGATCCATGCTCCAGAACCATGGACATGTGATTTCTGTGGTGCATTCTGTGGCCATGGACAAGGTATGTAATTTAATGGTGATGTTGGGGTGACCCAACACAAAAACCATACAGATCCATGACGATCCATACTTCAGAACCATGTTTTTGTAGCATGGTGTTGCCACAGAGCCATGGCACCGTGATTTCTGTGGTGCGGGCTGTGGCCATGGACATGATATGGGATTTAATGGTATGTTTGGGGTGTCCCAACACAAAAACCCCAAGCATCCATGAGGATCCGTGCTTCAGAATCATGTTTTTACAGAATTGTGTCACCACAAAGCCGTGGATCTGTGATTTTTGTGCTGCAGGCTGTGGCCGTGGACATGTTATGTGATTTGATGGTGTGTTTCGGGTGACCCAATTGAAAAACCCTGAGGATCCATGCTTTGGAACCATGTTTCTGCAGTTTTGTGGAGCCACGAATTCATGGGGGCATGATTTTTGGAGTGCTGCCTATAGTCTAAGACATGGTCTACAGTATGATGTAGGTTTTATTTCATTCCAGCGTGGAAATCATATGAATTCATGAGGATCCGTCCTTTGGAATCATGTTTTTGTGCTGCTGTGGTGCCACGAATCTGTGGGTGTGTGATTTTTGTGGTGCCCCTTGTAGACTAACACATGGCCTACAATATGATGGTGGTCTTATTTCGTTTCAGTGTAAAAATCATATGAATTCATGAGGATCCATTTAGATCCGACTTTTACCCAGACCCTACATTTTTGTCTCAGCTCAGGAAGGATGGCTCCAGAGCAAGCTAATTGATGCAGCAGCCAAAATGCTTGCTCACCACTTCAAAGCCAGTAGCTCACAAAGTAGAGTTTTTGCTCACAAGACTCCACAGCTTAGAGGGAACATTGGTCCCCAGCATCTCCAGCTAGAAGGAACAGGTATGTGAAAGACCAGAGACTCTGGAGAACCAGTGCCAGTCAGGATAGACAATGCTGACCTTGGTGTGTTAACCTTCATGTGTTAACGTGCCAACTTCTGGGGAGTTACTGCATAGAAATTTTTAAAAGGCTAGAGCAGGGGTGGCCAAACTGTGGCTCGGGAGCCGCATGCGGCTCTTTCACACATATTGTGCGGCTCCCGGCAGGGCAGCTGGGGAAGCTAAATATCATTAGCAAACAAATATCATTGAACAAATAAATGTCATTATTAATATCTGCTTTTACCGCTTTTGTTATTATTTTTGGCAGTCTCATTTAATGTAAATAAAAAACAAATTTGCATATTTTCCAGTAAAAATGTGTAATATTTGTTCATGTCTTGCGGCTCTCAAACATCTGACTTTATTCTATGTGGCTCTTACATCAAGCAAGTTTGGCCACCCCTGGGCTAGAGCTTGTAAAAATGGGAAATCCACCATTGGTAGGGTTATGTTTATTGCCAGATGACAGAGGCTGTGCATTATGTCCCTGTATACAGTCCAGTGCAAATGCGTAACAGCCGCTGGAAGTGGGAGGGTGAGCATCAGGATGATACTTTAAGGAAATACAGTAAGAGTGCTAATGTTTTAAGCCTGTTTGTATTTTTAGTAAAAAAATAATATTGTAAATTGGGGTTGCTTGTGTCCTTCATAAAGCTTATAAAGCTTCATAAAGCTCTCTTACCCGGCATTGCATTTTATGGCACACATGGCCCGGCCGGACAAAGTGACATTTGTCAGATCCAGCCCTTGTAATGAATGAGTTTGACACCTCTGAGCTAGGAGGACATACATTTACAGCCTTTCAAACAAGTGAACATACAAGCTATTTTGCTGCATTTGCTGTTACTATATTTTTATCTCACCCTTTCCCCAAGGAGCTCAAAATTGTATACGTGATGTCCTCATGTTTACAACACCCCTGTAACTTAGGATGGACGGTAAGAGAGTGACTGGCCCAAAGTCACCTAAGGAGCTTAGTGGCTGAGGGGGAATTGGAACCCAAGTGTCCCCCATCCCAATCCAGCACCCTAACCCCTATACCACAGCCGCTCAGAACAGACATCTTTAGACATATAGATTTAATTTAGAATGAATGTCTGCCTTCACCCTAAGCATATACCCTAAAAAAAGTCTCCAAGATCTACAGTGTGCATGGCAGATGTTCAGGCATTCCCCGGTAAACAAGTTAATGTAGAAGAGTTCCATGGATGTTGAGAGTTTGCAAACTGCAATTGCTTATTGTCAAAAATCAGGAACACTACAGAAGAACTGCAGAGTATTGCAAAGACAATTTCTCCCCTTGTCGCCTCCACTTTTCCTTTGCAGTCTTGATTTTCATTATTCGTCACATATGCCAGCAACCTGAGGTTGGCAATCAACAGAGTATCAAAGAAACAGAAAGTGCTAAAATGCTTAAGTACAGTGATTCTGATCAGTTTTATTAAAAAACCCTCTAAAACAGCAGGAAACAATTATTTTTGTTGTAGAACAGACCATCTAGATCCAAGGCTTCTTTCTACCCTGCAACAATTACTTTTCTTTTTAAAAAGTTCCCCAAATCATGGTATCTAGGAAAAATATGCTTTAGATGGGGTACTGTGCTAACATGTTTCAGCATAACCAAAATTGCCCTGTGATACCTTACAAAGAGATTTATTGTGGCACAAGCTTTCATGGGCTACAACCCACTTAATCAGATGAAAGAGGGCTCTAATACAGTATATATCACAATAACTGCGGTAGTCACTACGGTACCAAAAACTCTTTTGCGAAAGACAGGACAGTCCTGTATGGATAACATTTCATTGACACCCCTGATTCATGTACTGGGATGAAATATAACCAGAGATATTGGAATTCTGTTAAGATATGCACCATATTTTGGAATGCAGTACATGAGTGCACGAATTTAGCTAGGTGGACACTAGAGAACAGTGATCTATGGCTGCCTAGGATGCTGTTGTGACTATATAATATCTGGACAGTATGTAAAATAACTATAAATTACCAGGAGTGCTCCTATATACACATGATGCACACTGCCTTAGATTGTCTTAATTACCTCCGAGTCCTGTATGCATTTATTCGGAAGTTATTATTTACTTTATTTATATCTTCCCTTTCTCCCCAATGGGAACCCAAAGCAGCTTACACTGGGCTCCTCTCCTCCATTTTATCCTCACATCAACCCTGTGAGATAGGTTAGACTGCCCCAAAGTCACCCAGCAAGCTTCCAGGGTCCAGTGCGGATTTGAACCTGGGTTTCCCAGATCCTGAACTGACACTTTAACCACTACACCACAGTGGCTCTCTAAAGTAAATTCATTCAATGGACTTACTTCTGCTTAGGATCTCTCTCCCCAACATAAACACATACAATTTGAAGAGTACAATGACAGTAAAGGTAAAGGTTCCCTTGCTCGAAAGCCAGTCGAATCCGACTCTAGGGTTGTTTCAAAGCCGAAGACGTTTTCGTGGTCATGTGGCCGGCATGACTAAACACCAAGGTGCACAGAATGCTGTTACCTTCCCACCGAAGTGGTACCTATTTATCTACCTGCAATTTCTTGCTTTCGAACTGCTAGGTTGGCAGGAGCTGAAACTAGAGATGGGAGCTCACTCCATCATGCGGCACCCAGGTCTCGAACTGCTGAACTACTGACCTTCCACAGCCTGCAGTTCAGTGTCTTAACCACTTGAGCCACCGCAGCTCCTCACAATGACAGGATTCACCATTTATTCTGTCAGATTTGGTTTTTAAAAAAAATCACATTCGTGTCCTTTTCTACAAGCCCGTAAACATGGCCTGTCTTTACAACATCCTTCTAGCCTGTCCCTCAGGCTTCTCTTCCCTCACCAGGGAGGATCCAGGAATCTCTCACACTTTGTCTTTCCTTCAATATTTTCCACACACAGACTAGCCCTGACACGATCACATCTCCCAGTTTTTCTGGACGTTTCAGTGAGTACTGACCATGAAGGCTTTTTACCCCATTCATCACAGAACACTAAGGTCCAGCTCTGCCACAAGCCATCCCGCCCACAACTCCAAATGTCCTCATCTAATTCTCTTCCACAAGCGTTCTTAGATGGTTTCCATTTGGTCCTGCAAAGAGGTGCGATGCCCTTTCACCATAACTCTCTTGCTACCAGGAGGCTCTTGGGTTGTGATGTGCTTTGTCAACACCCACCTGAACCCTTTTCCAGAACTGCAACATGCCCTCAGACCTTGTGCTTCAGGAGAAACATCATTACCATATCCATATACCCATCACAGAGGCTCTTGAACCCCACTGCCTTCCTCGTGCCCGCTGACAACATCGCTGAATCCGGTGGTCTCTGTAAGGGAACACAAAGGCTTTTCTGTCCCAAATGGATCGTGATGGCAGGGAGGCACACCGTGGCTCACTTGAGGGCTGTACACCATGGCTGTGCTTTCGGGGATAGAAAAGGAAGCTTTTTCTCGTCTCTTTCTCCACCTGGTGAGAAATCTGCAGTACCTGCAAAGGGAGACAGAGAGGTGGTGAAACAAGAGATAAAAGAAGGGGACAGCCCTGTGAGGCTGATCTAGAGCTGAAGGCATTGACTACTGCTAGGGATAATGGATCCAATCAGGTCCAAATTTGGAAGATCATCGGAGGGCATAATATTTACCTTTTTTCTAGAACCAGACAGTGTACATGTGTGATCCTCTCTTTGTCTATGCTAGAAACGTCTCTCTGACCCCTTCTCTTCCTGTGCTTTTGTTCTCTCTCCGAAGTTTCTGCCAGCCTTTCTTGTGTGTGCAACACAAGACCACACTCATGATCTCGTGCCTGCACACACATGCAGCCGAATTAGCAGGCCACTTGTAATATGGAATAATACCATTTAATTCAACTGTTTCTTCTTCTACAACAAAATGCATATGAATGTGAATATGCTTTAATAAAAGTAAGTTCTTGTTTTCATTTGCAATTAACTAAATTGCAGTGAGTTTATTGCACACGATTCTGCACTTTCCTGGCTGTGCAGCTTTGCTGTATTAAATTATTACATATATATGCTATGACGCACTGCCCCATGAGAAGTCACAATGCCCTGCACACCTTCCCAGGACTCTAACCACATCCATTCCTCTTCCCTATTATTTCCTCTTCACTGTATGTCACAGTTTCCACTACTCCCTTACAGTGTATGCACTATTCCTTTCCTCTGTCTCCTCTATTACTTGGCAGGTCATCCCAATTCCTGTAATTCTTTGCTGGGAAATTTGAAAACATGAAGCTGAAATTTTATTGAATCCCACCACTGATGTATCCTACCACCCAGTATTTGCTCTGAACAGATCTGACAGCCAGCCCATGGATTTCCTGGCACCCATCTGCTTCTTCTACAATGTTTTACTTCCTTCAAGTAAACACCAGTCCTGGCTTTCCTTCTTCTTCTCATTGAAGCAAGAGGGTCTTCAGAAGAAGAAGAAGAAGAAAAACAGGTTGCTTACCTGTAACTGATGATCTTCGAGTGGTCATCTGTGCATTCACACCCATGGGATTCAGTGCGCCTATGCTGGATCGATCGGTATTGTAGCAAGCTTTAATGGATTTTCGCGCCCAGACCTCAGGCATGCGCAGGAACCCCAACCACGCATGCACAGAGAGATGGGTGCGGATATCCCACCAGTTTCTTCAGATCAACGTCAATAAAAACATAGAAGCTGACAGCAGCGGGGAAGGAGGGCGGGAGGTGTGAATGCACAGATGACCACTCGAAGATCATCAGTTACAGGTAAGCAACCTGTTTATCTTCGACATGGTCTCTGTGCTTCACCCCCATGGGAGAATAGCGAGCAGTGGCCTACCTGGAGGAGGATGCTGGCAAATCATTACTGCGAAGCCAAAGATGTGACGTCCCATGTTGGTACGAGAGTTCTTGCAGACATCAAGGGCTGAGCCGTGATACAAGTTCCCAGCTTGGCTGATGCATAGGAAACAAACAGTTGACAGTCACATCTCGTCAGACGAGCTCTCTGTAGGTAGAACAGAAGTGCACGCTAATGAGTCCTGATAGGGCCAAGTAATGGCTGCTTGGCAATAAGATAGCAGAGGCAGATCTACAATCCACCTTGACAAACGCTGAGCCGTGATACAAGTTCCCAGCTTGGCTGGAGAATAGGAAACGAACAGTTGATAGTCACATCTCGTCGGACGAGCTCTCTGAAGGCAGAACAGAAGTGCACGCTTTGTATGCAACGTGTGTAATAGCCTCTCCTCCGGGGATGTCGGAGAGGGGAAGAAATCCGGGAGGAAGACCTCTGCTTGGAGGTGAAACTCTGAAACCACCTTTGGCAAGAACGAGATGTCAGGAACAAGACAGACACCATCTGGCAAAAATGACAGGTAAGGAGAATCATGTTTGAATGCCAGTATTTCCCCCACTCGCCTCGCCGAAGTGACAGCCACCAGAAAAGCTGTTTTCCACGACAGCAATTTCAACTCGCAAGTCGCGAGCAGCTCAAAAGGTTTTCTAGTGAGTTGGCAAAGTACCAGGGAAAGGTCCCAGGGGTCCACAGGACGTTTGATAGGAGAATAAAGGTATAACAGTCCCTTTAAAAAACATTTAGAAAGAGGATGCGAAAAAAGTGTGCATCCCTCAACTTGAACGTGGTAGGCTGAGAGTGCAGCCAAATAAACTTTCAACGAGGAATGTGACAGTCCCGAGTCAGCGGGAAACAGAAGGATATAAAAAACCTTCTCGAGACCCGCGGAAGCGGCTCGAGGGACAGCAGCACCCAAAAAGGAACAAAACTGTAGCTATTTATAATGGTAAGATTTGCGTGTAGTGGCCTTTCTGGCGTTCAGTAGCACATTCGCTATACGGGAGGAAAAACTGTTGATACCACTCTCCAGGCTGTCAACTTCAGTCGTGGAACATCGTGGTATAGGAGAGGAGACTCAGGCGCAAGAGATCCTGAACCGGTGGAAATTGGTGGTAGATCCCTGCTGACAGATCCAGTATGGTTGAGAACCATGGCTGCCTCGGCCACTATGGGGATATGAGGATGCAATATGCTCTGTCGCTGATGATTTTGCACACCACCCTCAGAAGCAGAGGTAGCAGGGGGAAGAGGTAGAGAAAGTCCCTGGACCCCCAAAGACTGCGGGTCCCTGCCTCCTCGGCTGCAGACACTTTTTGTTCACCCTGGTGGCGAAAACATCTATTTGAGGGAACCCCCACTTGTGGAACAGTGAGAGGAGGTATGTAGAATTCATTTCCCATTCATGCAGACGAAGTCCTCCCCGACTCAGTTGATCTGCCTGCACATTCATGTGCCCCAGTATGTACGTGGCGATTAGGAAGATGTTGTGGGCGATGCAGAAGTCCCACAACCGAAGGCCAGCTCGCAGAGCCGTTGAGAGACAGTGCCTCCCTGTCTGTTTATGTAGCTGAGAGCAGTAGTATTGTCCATAAGGATCGTGACACAGGAAACTGGTGTTAGCGAACTGTATTGCAAGTAGCTCCAGAAAGTTGATGTGATGGTTCCGCTTCTGTGTGTCCCATCTGCTGCCGACACAGAGTCCCATCAGATGGGCGCCCCAACCTGAGAGAGATGCATCTGTCATAAGGGTGATCTCCAGTGATGGAGGGTGGAAGGGTGCCCCCCAGAAAAGGTTGGGTGGAGCAGTCCACCAAAGTAGAGAGTCCCATACTTTGGCAGGTGGGAATAGACTGGTATAGTGTGTGTCTCGTTCTGGATTGAAATTGCGTATAAACCAAAGTTGTAGGTGATGCATTCTCAACTTGGCGAAGACCAGGATGGATGTAGTAGTGGCCATTAGGCCAAGGAGTCTCTGTATTTGGAAACCCGTTACCGAGGGTTGAGTACGCATCACAGTGGCTAGATTCACAATGTCCGCGGCCCAGCTCTGTGGTAAGTAGGCTCTGCAACTTATCGAGTCCAGCAGTGCGCCGATGTAGTTTTTTTTCTGGACCGGTTGAAGTTGAGACTTCTCGAGATTTACCTGTATCCCCAGGTTTTTCAGGAGGGTCAGTGTCTCGTTGATGTCAGAGAGTAGGGTGTCATGAGAAGTTGCAACAAGTAGCCAATCGTCGATGTATGGGTAAATGGAGGTATGGGTAAATGGAGGTCACGGCCTGAGACGAAGGAAGGCCGTGACCACTACCATTGTCTTTGTGAACACTCTCGCTGCACTTGAGAGACCGAATGGCAGAGCTGCGTATTGGTAGTGATGTTGGCCAATCGCAAAGCATAGGTATTTACGGTGGGATGGGTGGATGGTGAGGTGGAAGTACTCGTCTTGGAGATCTAGAGTGGCCATCCAGACATTCTTCCGGAGAAGTGGTAGGATCTGCTGCAAGGACACCATGCGGAAATGACGGTAGCCCACAAAGCAGTTGAGCGCCCTTAGATCTAAGATTGGTCAAACACCTCCATCCTGCTTTGGAACGGTGAAATAATGGGAGTAGAATCCCGTGCCATGTTGGTGAAGTGGCACCAGCTCGATGGCTTCCTTGCGCAGAAGGACAGAGACCTCTTCCAGAAGAGCTGAAGAAGGGGGAGTGGAAACGAAGACTGGAGTAGTGGGGTACTGCATAAATTCTATACAGTACCCATGGGTCAAGATGGACAGCACCCATTCGTCTGTGGTGATGAGGCACCAAGTTGGGAGGGAAGGCGCTAGACGGGTGTGACGTGACTGCAGAACATGGAAGTCAAAAACCCTGTTTTGTGGACTTAACCTGCTTATGGCAAGGGGGTTGTTGTCCCGATCTGAACCTAGGTTTCAGAAATGTGGGCTTCTGGCCTCCAGAAGATGTACGTTGCCTCCACAATCACTCAGGAGACTACGGTTTGGGGTGCGTTTTTGCCAGGGTCGCCTCGTGGAGGAAGAAATGCCCAGGGTGTGAGAGGCCTTTATGCTTTTGTCCATATCTTGCAATATGGTGTCTGTGGTGCTATTGAAAAGACCAAGGCCATTGAAGGAGAGGTCTTCTATATATGCCCTGGTGTCCGTCTGCAGATTAGTGTTGCGGAGCCACGAATGCCTTCGGAGAGCAATGGCCGAAGTCATCGTTCTTGAGCAGGTGTCTAAAACATGCTTAGAAGTATTAATTTGTTGCTTTGCTAGCACCATGCCTTCTTTTTGGATGGTGCAGGCGAACTGCTGTTTGTCCTTCGGAAGAGTCGCTAACATCTCAGAAAGCTTTTCCCATAAGGTATATTGATACCTGCTCATGCAGGCTAAATAATTTGTGGTCTTCACACCGAGTGCCCCCGTGGAGTAGAACCGTCGACCGAATGAATCTAGCTTTCTGCTCTCCCAGTCTGAAGGGGCAGAATGGGTTTTCTTCAATTTGGATGACGAAGTAACCACCATTGAGTTTGGCTGAGGGTGGGTGAATAAGAATTCCACTCCTGCTTCCTGGACCCTGTACACATGGTCCATGCGGCATGTGGACACTGGAGCCGATGATAGTTTATCCCATTGCGTTTTGGCCACCTGTAAAAGGACTGTTGACATGGGCAACGCTATAGCTGTTGACGTATCCAATTGTACAACATCAAATACGGCATCAGTGACCAATGGTTGCGGCTGTACCACAGAAAGACCAAGGGAGTGGGCCATCCTCTTAATGAGGTCTCCATAAGAGGTTAGGTTTTCTGATGGAGATATGGGTTGGTCATCAGCCACTGCCTGATTAGGAGATGGTTGGTCACGCGAGCTGTGGGCCTCTGATACTCCCGTGTCAGAATCCTCATCTGAAAAATCAGAGAAATCGGGGTCTGGTAGTTGTGCTAGAGTGGCTTCCACTTGACCAGTTGGATCTGGGATCGACTGCGTTGGAATAGGAGGACTGGGAGGTCGACATTGATCCAGTCAATGTCGAGGAGGATCTTGGGATGAATGGTCTGGAGGATAGGAAAGAGATGCAGAGGGTGTCGGCCTCGATCTGCGGGGAGACCGGGATCGATGCACAGAGTAACGATCCCAATCCTAATAACCTACCGGTGTCAACCATGGCATGGACGACGGTGGATAAGCCCCGTAGAGATAGCGTAGCTGTCAGTGATCCCACGAGAGAGCAGGAGGTGGTGGGGGCAGAAAGACCCATGGGGATCTACTCCTGGAGCAGGGGTGTCTGGGGGATAGGGAAACTTCTTGTCTCCGGGAGTGGCCCCTATTAGCCCAAGCATCAATATCGAAAGGTCGGTCCTTGGCAAAAAGGCGGGGGGGTTGACATTGAATGGTGGAAGAGATCTGTCGATGTCAACCTGTACCGATATCGGTACCGAGCTCCGAGAGTGGCAACGCTGATGACTGAGCGGAGGGAGAACAATCCCCGCCCAAGGGACGGCTGAGGATTTCCACATTCTCGATGTCGGAGAAAGGACGCATGTCCGCCAGCGTATCATGGTCTAGCTGGTGTATAGGGGAGTCCATCAGTTGGATGTTGGTATCGGTGGGGTGATCGGAGACTCCAATGCCGATACTGTCGACAGAATGGGGGGCACCTTAGGGGCATTACCAAGTGCAGAACCCACGATTTTTCCAGACTTTGCCGCATTCAGGGGCTTAGAGGAAGCCTTCTTGGCAGACTTGTGGTCCTTACTCAATTTCTCCTTTTTTACGGAAGTGGATGCCGAAGACTGCGTTGTCAGTGCTGGACGCTTTGATGTCGACTGGACAATGTTGGACGAGGACTTTGACGCCGGAGCCGTCGATGTCGATGGTCTCACAGGTATGTTTGGATCCATGCCGGAAGCGAGGTTTAGCGCTGATTCCAGCAAAGCTACTCTGAGATGCGCCGCTCGATTTTTCCTCGTTTGATTGGAAAACTTGGCACAGTGCTGGCAAGATTCTGGGCGGTGTATCTCACTGAGGCAAAAAATACAAAGTCAGTGGTCGTCAGGCGGAGTGAGTTTACTGCCGCACCCAGTACTACGTTTGAAAAAAACCCACTTTTTCTCCATAAAACAAACAAAACGAAGAAGAAAAAGGGGGGGAAAGAAGAAAATGGGGGGCGGGAGAGGCTGAAGGCCAAACTGAGGTAAAAAAAGACTTCCCCCTCTAAAAAGGTTTCTTTTTAAGATATAAGAACCAAAAAACAAAGAAGACGATGGAAAAAGAGGGTTGACTGAACAAAATCCGAAGAGTCGTCTGAGGAAAAAATAGCTACCAATCTCACCGACCAAGAAAGGATGCTCCCAGCGCGGCAGAAAGAAAGGAACTGGTGGGATGTCCGTGCCCACCCCTCTGTGCATGCGTGGCTGGGGTTCCAGCGCATGCCTGAGGTCTGGGCACGAAAATCCGTTAGAGCTTGCTACAATACCGATCGATCCAGCGCAGGCGCACTGAATCCCATGGGTGTGAAGCACAAAGACCACGTCGAAGATGAGTTGGTTTTTATACCCCACTTTTCTCAACCCAAAGGAGTCTCAAAGTGGCTTCCAATTGCCTTCCCTTCCTCTCCCTACAACAGACACTCTATGAGGTGGGTGGGGCTGAGAGAGTTCTGAGAGAACTGTGACTGGCCCAAGGTCACCCAGCTGGCTTCATGAGGAGTGGGGAATAAAACCTGGTTCTCCAGGCTAGAACCCAGGAAGCATCTACTTTGTGTCTGCAAGAAGCACCCATTCAGAAACAGCTGTCTCTATCAGAAAAAGGCGCTCAGTTTGTAACCTCCCAACATTTTGCAATTGACCCCGATATTTCATGGCAGCCATTTTGTGGTGGTGCCCACTCCCCATCCTCAAAATTCCAGAAGTGCCCACAGGCTCAACAAGATTGGAGACCCCTGCTCTACAGACTTTGTCAGAAAGTTGCCAGGAATTGAACCTGGGACCTTCTTCATGCCAAAGCCATGGCTCTTCCCCTTTTGGGATGACAGGATTCTGGATGTTCCAGGAGAATCCCAATTCAGGTCCCGTTTTGGATTGGTCCACTGAGAACCACATATCTGAAAGGCTGCATAATGTTAAGTTTATAGACTTCCTGTCAGGATAGGCTTCCACTGAACCTCTTCCCACCACATTGTCTCTTTTTCTCACCCCCACCTGGACTGGGCCATCCTCTCGTGGAAGAACTCAGTGCAGAAAATAACCAGGATGGGACTGACGCAGCTGTGGGCGTAGCTGAGGCATATAGTTGCCTGGTACAAGTAGAAGAAGGTAGCAGAAGGTGTGGCCGTTAGGTTGACCAACTGCAGCACGTGGTAAGGTGTCCAGCAGACAAAAAAGGCAGCAATAATGGTAAGCGCCATGCGGGTCACCTTCCGGCTGCGGGCAGATGCCTTCCTATGCACGCGGCTCATGGCTCGGAAAAGGTGGTGCAGAGTCAGCGAATACAGCACAGTAATGACCAGCAAGGGCAACACGAAGGCTACCACCGATTGGTAGAGGGTGTACCAGTACATACTGTGGGGACCAGGTAAGTCAATGAGACAGATCTCGGTCTTGTTGTCCCAGTGCACCCGGGTGTACAGCATTGCAGGTGTGGCCAGAGCTAGGCTTCCAACCCATACGCCACTGTTGATCAGAGCTGTACAGCGCAAGGTCCGTTTCTGGCCAATGGTAGAAGAGTATACCACTGCCACATACCTGGGAGGAGAAACAGAGAGAGACTGGAGTCAAAGGAGCTATCAGGTTCTCTACAGGTCAGACCCAAAAAAGGGGGGGGGGATACCTAGCCCAAAAATTGAATTAGGTACCGTGAAAGTTGAGCACAAACAATATAAAAATGAATTAAACAAAATAAATCATTTTATTATACATTGCACTTAAAATACAAATTTAAAAACACAGACCTTGAATTTAGCCTTTAGACTGAAAGTCACCTAATGAAAGGACTGTATATTGTATACTAAGGACTACATAGTTTGGTGACTTTCAATCAAAAGGCTTAATTTGAGGCCTATATGTATTTTAAGTGCATTGTATAATAAACTGAACAGTTTCAGATAATGAAACTGAAGCTCAAATACTTTGGCCACCAAATGAGAAGGGAGCACTCCCTGGAGAAGACCCTGATGCTGGGAAAGATTGAAGGTCAAAGAAGACGGGGACGGCAAAGGATGAGATGGTTAGACAGTGTCATCGATGCAACAAACATGAAATTGAGCCAGCTTCAGAGGACGGCGGAAGACAGGAGGGCCTGGCGGGAGCTGGTCCATGGGGTCGCGAAGAGTCGGACTCGACTGTGCGACTGAACAACAACAATAATAAACTGATTTATTTTAATTCATTTTTATATTGTCTGTGCTCAACTTTTGTGGTGCCTTTATCTCTACAGCGCAGCCTATTCCACAGAGCAACCAAACAACTGGCATCTGTCGGTGTCTTCTGTCAGTGAGTGAACACTTTTTTTTATTCCAGTTGGCATACCCCCAATAACACTTACTAGCCCTCCTCGCTGGTTTTAGTGTTGTTTGTTTATGTGTTTTATTGAATTATTTTATTGTTTTAAACGTAGTTTTTAATTGTTCAAATGTTTTAACATTTGCCACTGTGGGGAACCCTGATCAGGTTGAAAGGCAACATTACAATGTGTTAAATAAAATAAATAATAAACCACAGCAGGCATGCATATTATCCTAGATAGCCTGTCCACCTCAGACACTTCTCGTTCTAGCTCCACATTCTTGTAAGACTCAGCACTCATTCATATATATCCTTAAAGACATGCCTACTTCCCCCATTCAAGTTTCCACGGCAGCAACATCTTTCCTATTTCCCACTTGTCACTGTGCACCACCAAAAAGTGGCAGGGACTAGAGCCGGTCCCGTACTCTGCAACATGAAACATTTGCCCCAAGCAGCAGGGGCCTGTCTTGAAGAAACGCACGGCAGCCAGATGCCCCATCACAGCCCACGTCCTCTGGTAATGCTACTGTCTGCTAAGGCCACGCTTCACTTCCAGCTCAACAGTGCCTAGCTAAGTTGGGGGTAAAGAATGGCAACAGGACACAGGGTGGGTGACAGCTGAAGCAGGAAACAAGGAACATGGAAAGAGAACAGAGACAACACCACAGAGCCATGAGGAGAAAAAGGGAAAGACAGAAGGGGTATGTTTCTGTGTGTAAAGTGCCGCCAAGCCCCAGCAAGGCAAGTGAGAAGCAGAGATGCCATTGCCTTCCTCTGCAGAGTCTTCCTTGGTGGTCTAGAAGGGGGATAGCCCAACTGAATCTGTTGGGCTGTGATCTTAAGGGAGGGCACACAAGGACCTCTGTAAATGGAAGGAGGAAAAGTCCAGGCCAGGTGGGCACGGAACCAGGCCACTGCCCAAATCCTTTCCACCTGCTTTCATTCAAACTACTCCTAACTTCCTCAGAAATTAGACCTGAACAACACGTGGTGTTCAAGCTGTATGTAGTGATTACTGCGAAACCCTCCAAAAGCTGTATGGCTCCCCCACATACACCTCAAGGACTAAAAACAAGGAAATGGTAACTGCAGCCATTCCTAGTCCAGGCCAGGTGGGCACGGAACCAGGCCACTGCCCAAATTCTTGCCACCTGCTTTCACACTACTCCTAACTTCCTCAGAATTTAGACCTGAACAACACGTGGTGTTCAAGCTGATTACTGCGAAACCCTCCAAAAGCTTTATGGCTCCCCCACATACACCCCAAGGACACAAGGAAATGGAACCTGCAGCCATTCTTGCTATAGGTAACAAGCCAAACCAGGAACACACCATGTATTCCTGCTATACGGACAGAATTTAGCTAAGCGATATCTGAGTCTCAACTTCCAAGGGTAGTACCATATAATACTCAGCACCAATGTTCCCTCTAAGCTGTGGAGTCTTGTGAGCAAAAATTCTACTTTGTGAGCGACTGGCATTAAAGTTGTGAGTGAGCAATTTGGCTATTGCATAAATTAGTTTGCTCTGGAGCCATCCTTCCTGAGCTGAGGCAGAAATCTGTGAGCCGGAGGCTAAAAAACTGTGAGCTAGCTCGCACCAACTCAGCTTAGAGGGAACACTGCTCAGCACTAGTACAAAACAGATTCAAATATCCACAGGCTTTCCTATTTTCCAAGGGAGAGTGGACTGTGCTTCTGTCCGTCAAGATACCTCAGTGCACATCTGCTCTCCTGGGTTAGGCTTAAACTAACATTCTGCAAACAGCATCTTGAATCACTGTCTTAAAGCTGTAACATATTGCCAGTAGTTCTCCTAGCATGCCCATTATTTATTTATCTGATGAAATTTTATCCTTTCCTTCCTCCAAGGAGCACAGGGCAGTGTAGTTCATTCTCCCCTATCCCCAGTTTTATTCTCACAACAACCCTGTGAGGAAGGTTAGGCCGAGAGAGAGCGATTGGTCCAGGCACCCAGCAAGTTTCCATGGCACAGTGGGGATTTGAACCTGGGTCTCTCAGATCCTAGTCCAACATTCTCCAGCAGCTTCCGTCCTCTCCTCACCCAATCACATTGCTTCCTCGTCCCAGGAACTGAGGGATCCCGTTTTCCCCACCTCGTTTCCTTTCCTTCTCCACTCTCCCAGCCAATACCTGTCTATGCAGAGCAGAGTGATGATGGCCACGCTGCTGAACTGGTTGTTGAGATCGATGGTGGTAGCCGCCCAGCACAGGAAGTCCCCGAAAATCCAGCCTTGCTCCTGAAGAAGCTGGTGAATGATGAACGGCATCCCAACTAGGAAAAGCAAGTCAGCCACCGCCAAGTTGAGGATGTAGATGTCAGACACTACCTTCTGCTTGCAGCCCAGCACTACGGAGATGACCAGTCCGTTGGCCAGGACGCCACTGGCACAGATAAGGGCATAGATGATAGGCAGCACTAACGAGATGGCCGGCCCCAGGGAGCTGCCGCCCGCCTGAGATCCCTCAGAGCAACACAAGCCCAGCTCACTGTCTCTTTGAGACTGATTCGGCAGACACGGGCGAGGTGTCCCTGGTGAGATGCTGAAATCCGTGGAGGAGTCATGGATTCTGTCCAGCAAAATGCCCATGATGGACCCGGGGGGAGAGGTATTGGTGTGTGGCTGCTCCGGGAGCCAAGAAAATGCCAACATGGCCACCCAAAGGAACAAACAGGAGTCAGAGGAGCTCTGTGGGTCGGAGCTGGACAGTGGCACAATCTTTATGTTCAAAATCCTGACGGAGCACAATTCGTTTTCTTCTTCAGAAGAAGCCCTCTGATTTGGTGCTGGTGCAGATAGGCACAAAAGTTCCCGCACAGGGATGTTTTGGCAGGAGAGTTGGGTTTGTTTTAAAATGGGATGTACTCAGTAGCTGAGCCCCCTGGTTGGGGGGTTCCTCTTGTGTGCGGGGCTGTCCATCCTACATGCTCGTTCTAAATCTGTCTCCATAGAACAAACCTGTCATTTGCAACCTGGTCTCTTCCTCACATAGGGAGCCCTGGGAGATAAATCAAGGATGCAATTAGTTAAGAAAACCCAGCAATGTAAATCGATACACTGCCAAAGGTACCAACCAGAAATGGTCTATGCATCAGAGGAATAAAAGAACAGGTAACGTGTTTGGCCAGGCCATGCATGCAACCTGCCTTAAGACTGGTGTGGCAGGCACCTCTTTTTCTGCCGTAAAGTTGCAACAGACTTACAGCAACTCCATAGGGTTTTCAAGCCAAGAGATATTCAGAGGTGGTTTTGCCACTGCCTGCCTGTGCAAGCAACCTGGGTCTTTGTTGGTGGTTTCCCATCCAAGCACTAACCAGGGTGTTGCGCAGGGCCCGAAAGTTTCCTCCCAGACTCCGAGGGGGGGGGCGACGTTCGTGGCCTTGGCTGCTGTCGGGCACCTCTTTCTTTCCCCTCACCCGCCCGCCGAGGCCGGCTCGTCCTGCCTCTGCTGGTTAGGGCTGCAGTTGCCGGCCAAAAGATTTCCGCACCGACTGACCCACTTTGCCTGGCTGCTGCCTTGCCCAGCACCTTTCCCAGCCCCTGCCGGCAGAGCCTCCCAAGGGCTGGTAGGTCGCAGGAATGGGCCACGCTTGGTAGGGGGGCTTTCGGCAGGGGGGGGGCTGGGTGCAGTTTGGTGCCCCTAAAGGCCGGCCCGCTCTAGGCGACCGCCTAGTTTGCCTAGTGAGCAAGCTGGCCCTGCTTACCCAGTTTTAAGCAAAATTTTTGGATCCAAAAAATGTTGTTCCACATTCTGAACCCAGTTCCACGGGGCAATCTGAATGACATGAAATCCACTGAACAAGAGTTTCACCTGCCTTTATGCTAGGATCCAGTTTGCTTAACCTAAAGCTACAATATTCATGCTCAAATATCTCAACACCAGTGGCCACAAACGTCGACTCTGCAGAGAATATTTGGATCCCACTTTTCTGTACAGTAGGGAGCCTGAAAGAGTTTACGACACTATCCTCCCTTTCTTCATTTTATCCTTACAACAGCTACTCTGTGAGGTAAGAGAGGAGGAGAAGGAGGAGGAGGAGAGTTGGTTTTATACCCCACTTTTCACTACCCGAAGGAGTCTTGGGGCGGCTTCCTCTCCCCACAACAGACACTCTTTGAGGTAGGTGGGGCTGAGAGAGCTCTGAGAGAACTGCTCCTGAGAGAACAGCTCTGAGAGAACTGTGACTGACCCAAGGTCACCCAACTGACTGCATGTGGAGGAGTGGGGAATCAAACCCAGTTCTCCAGATCAGAGTCCTGCCACTCTTAACCACTACACCAAACTGGCTCTCAGGGGTAGTGACTGGCCCAAGGACACCCAGCAAGCTTCCATGACCAAGTGGGGATTCAAACCTGGCTCTCCCAAATTCTAGTCCGACACCCTAACCCTTATATGACCCCGGTTACTGCTTATGATTGAAATCATGGGTCTGGACGGAGTCGCTCTCATGACTAGGAGGGCACTGAATCCTCCACTCTCGATGTCACAGGCGTTGGCAATGATGGGCAGAGGATCAGTTAGGAACTCGTAGGAACGGATGGGGCCAGGGGGCTGATGATGCCCTTCTCAGGCCCTCTCCTTCACTGTCACTACTTAGCAGGTCGTCAGCATCGTGTTCCACAAGTAAGCTTGTCAACCTCCAGGTGGTGGCTGGAGATCTCCTGGGATTACAACTGATCTCCAGGCGAGGGAGATCAGTCCCCCCCGGATAAAATGGCTACTTTGGAAGGCGGTCCCTGTGGCATTATACCTGACTGAAGTCCCTCCCCTCCCCAAACCCTGCCCTCTCCCCAAAATATCCAGGTATTTCCCAACCTGGAGCTGGCAACGTTATCCATAAGGCATACATCCTGCCTAGTTACAGCAGCTCTCTTACTCCGCTGTCCTTTGTTGTTTTTGCCATTTCAGTCCACTGCTAAAGGCAGAGAGTGTGGGTGTCCCTAGTCGCGCCTAGCCGCCCCCACTCCCCGGCCTTTCCCTTCTACCGCAATCAGAGCCCTCCTTCCTTCCTTAACACGGCATGCCCGCAACGTGAAGCGGAGCTTGCCTCTCCACTTCGCCCTATATCCGTGCTCTCGCTCCCCAATGGTTCTCCCCTGGCGCTTCCGCTAGCCTCGCAGCGGGTGGAGAGGAGGACTCACCCCCCTTACAATCGGGGCGCTCGAAATGCTTCAAGCGGGGGCTGCTAAAGCTGGGCAGCAAAGACACACACAGCCCTCCCCTGGGAAACAAAGCGGGAGAGAGAAAGCGGCGTTAACGGCGGGAGAGGAAGACCCCTTGGGCAGCCTCTCTTGACACCCCTCCCGCCACCCCTCCCGGCTCTTCCCCTAAAGCAGCGTCACTCCGGCTTCGTTTGGGGCGTCCTTCTTGGCGTCCCGGGGGGTAGGCAAACAAACACCCTCTCCCGCCCACCCCAAGCTACCGGCAATGACTTCCCTGCATGGGCCCGAAGAGCTGCTGCCGTCGCTCCCCGGTCTGGCCTCCGCTCCACGGTGCTCACCGCGTGCTCCTGCCGCCGCGCCGTGTGTGTCCGCGATCGCCTGGACGGGCAGAGCCGTTTCCGTGGACGGCACGAAAGGCGTTCCGCCGGCGTCTCTCAATTGACTCCCTCCTGCCTGCCTTTCGTTCAGTTGAACCGAGACTTGGAGGGGAGATTGCAGCCGTGAGCGGGTGGATTTTAAAATTTTTCCCCCGCTATCCAAACCGGAACCGCTCCCCCTTTCTCCTGTATCTGTTTCCCTCCTGAAATGAGAGGGGCTGGAACGGAACCTTCTCTGAAAGTTGTACCGTTCGTCCCCTGGAAGTCTTCTATCCAGACGGCTCTAGGAAGAGAGTAGCGGTTACCCTGTATTCCATGCTGTCACAAGGCACTCTGTACATGCTCAGAATCTCTTGCTGTTTTTTGTACATGTTCACTTGAGTCCTGGCATGAAGGGAGGCGATGCAAAGATTGTAGGTAAGTCTGCAGAAAAATTCCAAAAGCAATGTCTTGAACACCTGAAGCTGCCTTATCCTGACCTGAATGGTCAGAATTGTCTACTGGGACAGGCAGCAGCTCCCCAGGGTCTCAGGCACAGCAGGTCTTTCCCATCACCTAGGCAACTACCTGGTCTTTTTAACTGGAAATGCCAAGGATTAGTACCCGGGATCTTCTGCATGCAAAGCTGCTGCTCTTCCACTGAGCGACAACAATGCTCTGAATCATGTTATACCTTTTATTAAGACCATCCAAAACATCCCAAGATAAAGTGCAAAACTGAGTTATTCAAGACAGCACTGTACTAAATGATTCACAAAGTTACTTAGATAAGTGATTAGGGACTGTGGTGTATGCTACTGTGTTTAGCTCACTGAAACTAGGAACCTACTGTGTAATTTTTATATCATTTAAAGTGTCATGTTAAGACTTATGCTTTGTTTCAGTTCTGTTTTTAGATTTATAATTGGTTCTCAAACCCTAATCCCCTATTGTATTGAATACAGGCTTCCTGTAAAACCCTGACCTGCATAGCCCAGGCTAGCCTTATTCTGTCAGATCTCAGAAGCTGAGCAGGGTCAGCCTTGGCTAGTACTTGGAAGGGCGACCTCCAAGGAATACCAGGGTCGTGATGCAGAGGCAGGCAATACCAAACCACCTCTGAGACATCTCTTGCCTTATAAAACAAGTCTAGCTCGCTACCTAGTGATGCAGAATGCTAAAAGAGCTAGCGCTTCTGGCTGTTGGACAATCTTAGGTTCTCCTGGCTATTCTACACACAATAGCATATAATAATTAATTGCCCCGTCCTGTTGATTGTATTAACTCACTGTGTAATCCGCCTTGACTCCAAGTGAGAAAGGCAGACTTTCAGCAATGTAAATAAATAAACAATAATAAGTAAATGCCATCAAATTGGATGTTCAGCAAAAAGGAGGCAGGGTAGGGACATCATGGAATAATCTCTGCATCTGCAGTTAAAATGGGTTGCTACCAATGTTCCCTCTAAGCTGTGGAGTCTTGTGAGTAAAAATTCTACTTTGTGAGCTCCTGGCATTAAAGTTCTGAGTGAGCAATTTGGCTACTGCATTAAATCAGTGTGCTCTGGAGCCATCCTTCCTGAGCTGAGAAAAAAATCTGTGAGCCAGAGGCTAAAAAACTGTGAGCTAGCTCACACTAACTCAGCTTAGAGGGAACACTGGTTGCTACCAATATACTTTTGGGAACTGGCAATTCAGCCATCTCGCATCCTGTATTCAGACTTCAGGGTACTCTACCTGCAGACCTCCAGAATATCCCGCCGTGCCATGAACTGTTGTTCTCTGTTTCCATCTGTTGCTTAGACTTTTAGTACTGAGTGTCCATCCTGATGTAAAATTCTGGTGGACTCAAAAGCTTGCACCCAGTTTTGTGATGTACATGGTTTTGTGCTATTTCAATTGAGCCAAGTAAAAAGTATTCCACAACTTTTGCTTTTAGGGGTCCCAAAACTCCCATTGTCCACTTTGGCTTAGGGTCCTGCTCTGAAAATGTGCCTATCAGGAACACATTCCCATGAAAATTATACTGATTCTTAATAGTGAAGGCATCGGGTGTATTCATGGGACACTTCAGGACCTATAGAACTGCCTTATATGGAATCAGTACATCTAGCTCAGCATCAGTGTCCCCTCTAAGCTGAGTTAGCGTGAGCTAGCTCAGTTTTTTAGCTTCCATTCCGGCTCACACATTTTTGTCTTAGCTCAGAAAGGATGGCTCCAGAGCAAACTAATTTATGCAGTAGCCAAATCACTTGCTCACAACTTTAATGGCAGTAGCTCACAAAGTAGGATTTTTGCTCACAAGGCTCCACAGCTTAGAGGGAGCATTGCTCAGCATTGCCTATTCTGAGTGAGCGCTGAGCAGCAAATGTTCAAGTCTCAGGCAGATAAAGTTTTTTCTCAGCACTTGAGATCCTTGAGAGGAAAAGCCTGGGCCTGACCTGGGACTCTGTACATGCAAATAGGGTTGCCAAGTCAAAAAAACTCACTGGTGGGGGATCCTTGCCGGGCTCCAGTGCCATCCTTGGATGTGTGTGCGTGCGTAGTGCGCACGCGCTGCCAGTGCATCACCAGAAGTGACGAGCAACGTCGACCACATTGGGGGCATGGCCCGGATCGTCGGAGGGAAAACCATAGAGTTTTCCCTCTGATGATCCGGGCCATGCCCCCAACGTGATCGACGTGGTTGCGTTACCTCTGGTGACGCAGCCACGCTGTACTTCGGGGGGGCGGAGTTCCCCCGGGACCCGATTCCGTGGTGTCGGAAATCGGGCCTCCAAAGCGGGGGTTTACCCGCCACCAGCCCCGTAGCTAAGGACTTTTTAGGGAGGGGGCCTAGAGGGCCCCACCTAATCCAATCAAAGGCTCCAGGGCAAGGGCTGCAGCGGTCGCAGCTTCTTTCCCCCTCCCCTCCCACAAGGGGAAGCCTTCCCTGTGGAGCATCCAAGTCCAGCTCCCTCCCTCCCCAAGGAGCCCCAGTGCCTCTTCCCGCGGCACAGCACCAGGGGAAATCACTGCCCTTGTCCTCCCTTGCCAACAGGCTGACAGGCATTCAGAGGGAGTTGGGGTAGGGGAGCCAAGGTTCAGGAACGGGACCCATAAAAACTGCTAGGGGGGCGGGCCCCATGGGCCCCGTGTTAGCTACGGGCCTGCCTGCCACCCGCCCCCACTTGGCAGCCCTACATGCAAAGCATGTACTCTACCATTGAGCCATGGTAATGGAGCATTACATGAAGACACACCCTTGCCTAGAAGTGCTAAACTTCTTTGTAAACCACTCTGAGACTCCTTTGGGTAGTGAAAGGCGGGGTATAAATCCAGTCTCCTCCTCCTCTTCTTCTTCTCTTCTAAACTTGGGGCTGGGCTGTTGCCTTTTCAGACTGCAAGTGAGGACTGACATTTTGGAATGCTCAAAAAATCTCAGCCTTCTCCCTCCATGCAAAGTTGGAACCTTCCTCTCTGACTTCTGCATTAAGGGGACTTTTTTGAATAAAAAAGGATACAGTCAAATGAGCCCCGATCTGCACTTTGAAGTGGTACAGCCGAAACACAAGAAGTTCACACCTTCCTGAGAACAGACTTATGATGACTGTAGTAACCCCCCTGAGGAACCAACTACTTGAGGAAGAATCAAAAGACTGCCAATTACAAATCAACATATGAACACTGATCTGCAGTTTTATTAGAAATTCGAGTTACTGGAGGGCTGAAATACTCCTGGCACATTTACACCTAGCAACCAGATACGCATACAGAGGTGAGGCTTTTTCCTCTGTGCTGGTATGATGGAACAGGGTCTGGCTGCCTCCTCCCTGCCTCCCCATACATCAGTCTGGCCTTTGGATTAGCAATGCGTGTCTAGATTTGGCCCAGGGTCTGACAGTTGCTGATTCCTACCCTATTTACAATCCAGGAAAAAAGTCCAAGAGAAAAGGCCTTGATGAGCTCTTGCGGAAATTAAGGCTGTACTTGAGTGTGTGATTGTTTGAAAGTAAGCCCCATTTAACAAAGCGGGACTTGAGTAAACATGGATCAAGTAAATATGCATCAAATCAAATTGCAAGATCCCCAATAGTGCCTGGTATTGTCAACACTGATATTACATTGAACAGATGTTAGGGATGCATTCCCAATCCTGCAATAAGTGCCAGACAAAGACCAAACAATTTGCACATTTGGAAATCAGTCTAGAAGGGGATTAGTGCCTTGGAGAAGGCAAATTGCCTGTCTTGAATTGGGATGACTTTTTTGCACAGATTCCAGAATGCTTTGCTAGAAATATACTTACTTCATTCTTCAGAAACGTGTAGAATAGAGGGGGAAAATATATTCCATGCAGCCACCTACTACAAGATCAGAAGCTGACATGTTGCGTAAGACAAAACACTACAATGTAAATGACTCAGAAAACATGGGAGGGTAGTACTTCCATTTGCTATTTCGTGCTATGGATTACGACCACATCCATAGGGCTAGACCATAGCCAAGATTTAAAACATCTAGGTTCATACCTTAATTTAAATTAGTAACTTTCATAAGAATGCCACATTAGCCTGTGCCAGTAGTTTACCCTTCCAGTTTTCTTCTCAGACAGTCCTTGAGAAGACAACCTGCATAAAAACCAACTAAGATGGGTGTGTGTGTGTGTTGTGTCTGCATGCACACACTTAATTGCAGCCATGTTACTGTGGTCCAATGCAACCTAGGACTGCCACCCTTTTTTACTTAAAGTTCCTATGCTTTAACAACACATGACATGTTGTAGCAAGTTAGCTCATTTCTAGACATCCTTTCAAAGTCCCCAAGGTGGTTTACAACACAATAAAAAGCCAGCAACATAAACATTCAATTAAAAATTAAAGACAGCAAAATAAAGTAATTAAAACAAATGCTCAATATACAAAAATTCAAAATGGAGATTCAGTTGTGCAAGAACATCCTACCCCATTTTAATTAATGGCTGGCAATGCTGTTTGACCTGGATGGCCCAGGCTAGCCTAGTCTTTTCAAATCTTGGAAGCTAAGCAGTTGGCCTTGGTTAGTACTTGGATGGGAGACCACCAAGGAAGGCAAGGCTTGCCAGGCAGAGGTAGACAGTAGCATAACCACTTCTCAAAGGGCTCTCACACTCAGGGCTGTTTTTGGGCAGGAACGCACAGGAACGGAGTTCCGGCTGGCTCCCAAGTTGGCCACGCCCAGCAGGAACTCATTAGCATAATAGGCCACACCCAACAGCAGAAACACATTAGGATTGGCTACATTAGGGGTGTGTGGCCTAACATGCAAAGGAGTCCCTGCTACAAAAAAAGGCCCTGGGTTTTGACCACAAACAAGGTAAACAGAATAACAAGCAAAAGGTGGGTGTGGCTGGGTAACCACACTTCTGGTAACATGTGGGTGCAGCCTAATGTGCTAATGAGTTGTGCTGTCAGGGGTGTGGCCCAATAGGCTAATGAGTTCCTGCTGTTGGGTGTGGCCTATTATGCTAATGAGTTCCTGCTGGGCTTTTTCTACAAAAAGAGCCCTGCTTAAGTGGTATAACAGGGCAATGCTTGTTGGGGTGCTTTCATTTTGTTATTTCAAGCATTTGTATTACACCTCTCCTTTAAAGTGGAGTGGTTTCCAAACATGCATCCAGTCTGCCAACAAAAACATTTAGTATCTGAAAGAAACCTGAGACCATTATTGAGGAGTTTATACCCCATGTATTATGTGCCATCAAGTTGTTTATGACTTACAGTGACCGTATGAATTAATATCCTCCAGAACATCCTATTTTTAGTAGCCTTGCTCAAGTCTTGCAAACTGAGGGCTGTGGCTCCCTTGAGCAAATTAATCCATCTCATGTTGGGTCCTCCCCTTTTCCTGCTGCCTTCAACCTTTCCTGGCATTATTGTCTTTTCCAGTGACTCGTCTTCTCATAATGGGACCAGAGTACCATAGCCTCACTTTAGTCATTTTAGCTTCTAGGGAAAGTTCAGGCTTGATTTGGTCTAGATTATAACCCATACACAGTTGTCAAAAAGCCCTAAGAATAGCCCCTTGGGGCTCCTAAACAGGCCTGCTAAAAGGTAGCATAGACAGAGAAACGGAGCTGCCGCAGGAAAGGCTCTAGCATGGGCTTTGGCTAGTCTGACATTCCTCAAAGAAGGAGCTGACACTATACATTGCTGGGAAGAATGGAGTTGTTACACAGGTTTCTATCTAATGGTCCTTCTGGTCCATCCATCCCTGCATGGATTATCTAGTACAGTGGTCTTCAACCTTTTTAAACCTGGAACCCACCTTTAATTCCCCAAGTGGAATCACGAAACATAAGAAGAGTCCTGCTGGATCAGACCAGTGGTCCATCTAGTCCAGCATCCTGTCTCACATGGTGGCCAACCAGTTCCTCTGGAAGGCCAACAACAGGGCATAGAGGCTAAGATCTTCCCCCAGTGTTGCCTCCTGGCTCTGGGATTCAGAGGTCTAGTGCCTCTGAACATGGAGGTTCCCCTCAGTCACCATGGCTAGTAGCCACTGATAGATATATCCTACATTAATCTGTCTAATCCCTTTATAAAGCTGTTTATTCCTGTGGCCATCACTGTATCCTTTGACAGCGAATTCCACATTTTGATCCCTCTCTGTGTAACGAAGTATTAATTTTTGTCCATCCTGAATTTACTGCCCATCAGCTTCACTGGATGCCCTTGGGTTCTAGTATTTGAATACAGGGTTCAATATGAGCTGCAAGCATGTGACAGGAAGTTATGTGATGTCACATCTGTGACATCACAGGAAGCTGGGGATTTGGTCCCCTTGTGATTAAAAAAGTGTGCTGCTATGAGCAGCTAAATGTCTCCCACACTCATTGCTGAGTATATTAGTGTTTTATGTGAGTATCCCCCCACCTTAGTTTTATAACATCCATTCTGATAAGATTCTGGAGAACTTAAAAACTTGCCCACTTTTTTGTTTGTATTAATTTCCCCCCCCCAATGAAAGGTATGTGGCTTACATGGCTTTTGTTTGGGGATTCTGCTTTGAACCAATGGAACGACCCTCAACCTCTGGAGGGGTGGAATTTCTTACCTATTTTCATCCCTGCCGCCCCCTATTAAAAATAGTCACCAACTAAGTCTGTCTATGTTACATCGAGGTCTCCAGTGTGGTGTCCGTGGCTGCCATGGCCCCTGCCAATACCTTTCCTGGTGCCTGCCTAGTGTTTTTAGAAAGTGGCCAGGGCCAGGAGGGAGATTTGATTGGCTGTGCAGATTTTTTAAAACATTGCCTTGGCGGCAGCTGCCACCACATCACAAGGCTCTTCTCACGGTGACTGAAGGTAAGCCGTGGCAGCAGCCATTTTGTGGCTGGCTTCAGCGCCTGTCGCAGCTATTTTGTGGCAGCCATTTTGCAGATGTGCCCACCATGCTGTGTCAGAACTCCAAAGGTGCCTGCAGGCTGAAAGAGGCTGGGGATCCCTGCCTTACACATTCCTGTTCTGATGGGCAGTTCCAGATGGTTAGTCTGGTTGCATCAAAACAAACCAGTCGTCTTCTAGCAGCACCTAAGAGGCTAACGGAATTTATGTCAGTAGCAGCTTTGATGAGTCAGAGTGTATTTTATCAGATGCATCCAGTGAAGTAACCTCTGACGCACAAAAGACATTGGGCTTTTGGTTTATTTTACTGGCCGAAAAGGGCTGTATTAAACAAACTGTCAGTATTCTCATCTTCCCCAGCAAAATCACAACAGGCAGGGCCGGGCAAACAGCGGACCAGGTATTTTTGTGGGTCCCATTCTTGCTGTGTTAACTGCACCATCCTGACAAAGAGAAATAGCTCTTGCTCCAGATCGTTTTACGTTGGGCCCTGCTTGTTCATGGGGAAAAGTGTATATTAGCACTGTCTAAGGAGCATCCCTTTCCTCTCTCCTCCAGGGCAGCCGTGTCAGACACTAACCCAGTAGGGCTGGAATGCCGTAGAGACAACAGTGCAAACCAGAAGCCCCTGCTGTAGTGGAAAAGCGGGGAATCAGACTGACTCATCTGTTCTTGCTGGTGTCTTGCTGGCACCCTGGTAAGAAAGGGAAAGGCAAAAGCATTTAATGGCATTCTCTGCCTGCGTGGGCGAGAGGTTGGGATTAAAAAAAAAAAAGCAGTAGTAAAAAGAGGGTTTGTTGAACAGCTCCAGGAGCAAATTGGCAGGGATGATTATTTGCAACAATACACAAAGGCCTTCATTAGCCTGTCTCTTCCAGACATAGTCCCATCCCTGGACTGCACCAGCAGCTCAGCTTGATTGAAGCAAAGGGCAAGTTCCAGAGCTTGTGTTCAGTGTCAGGTGTCTGCAGACCGCCCCGGCCTACATGATGCAACCTGAAAGAGCGCCCCTGTGCATGTGGCTTGCCTCTCTGCTCTGGTGCTCCCCGGTAGGCCAACTAGCTTCTAGGCACACCATTTCTGCTCAGTATTCACCACTCAGGACTGGCTGTGTGGGTGGGAAACAGGGGAAATTAACAAGTGATTTGATTCTTGCTGCAAAAGCTGGACACCACGGCACAGAAGACAAACAGAAAAGGTCTAAAATTTAGTATGCTATTATACTGAAGGCATACAGAAATTACCCAAATTAATAGTGCTATATTTACTTGGAAGGAAGACAAAGTTCTCCACCGCATGTGTATGATCAAGAAATGGGGGTGGATGGGTTTTAAATTCACCTGTATAAACACTTTAGGGCCATCATCTTCACAATCTGGGCCATCTTTCTTCCATGTAAATAGGGTAATGAGAAAGATCTGCCACCACATCTGTACCAGAGCTCAAACAAAATCAACCCTGGAAGGGACCATTCCGGAATAGAGAAAGGGAAATGTTCCCTCAAGAAGGTAGAGAGATGTCTTGCTGACCGGGCTGGAGACAAAACCTGGGCAACAACAGAGTTCCACAGCAACAAGAGATGACAGACAGGGTCCAACAGTTAAGCCCTAGAGTCACAGTACATAGGCAAGTCTAGTCAGGCAGTGTAGTCCAGAAGCAAGTCCAGGGTTCACACAACAAGGATCGGAACACTTGGCAATGCCCATATAAGTAGCTGGTAGGCTAGTCAACAAGGTTGCAGACAAGTTGATCACACACTGGCTCCTACCTGGCTGCCGGCTTAGATAGGGAGTTTCCCTTCCTACAGGAGATCCTGAGTCCAGCTTTAGGCTAGCCTCACAAGCTGAATGAAGGAGTAGCAGGCCCCAGATCTCCTGTGCCTGGTCCAGGCCTCAGCCCTAGCTCTTTGCTGTGTCTGCTCCTAGGGGAGAATGTAGCCTGTCTGGCAGTGGGGGGTGGGTCCCATGCTGGGGCCTCCTGGCTCGAGGGCCCTGCTGGCTCAGGGGGCAGTGCCGGTGCCGGCAAAGGTTCCCTTCCGGGAGACACTGAGACATCTGCCACATAGGGACCATCCACCAGGGTGGGGCTTGGGGGCCAGTCCTCCTCCTCCCATGCTAAACCAGGGTGGTCCATGACAAGAGCTAATAACCCTCCATAGCAAAATATGAAGGAAACGGAGGGATATAATTTGTACCAAGCCACCACGTGGGGTATATCCACTGAGCGCACCCACCTGGTCTTTCCCTGGTGAAGCCACCTGCTGTTGTGCGTGTGAAGTGCCGTCAAGTTGCAGCCGCCTAATGGCAACCTAGGGTTGCCAGCTCTGGGTTGGGAAATAACTGGAGATTTGGGGGTGGGGCCCTGGGGAGGGACCTCAGCAGGATATAACCCACCAAATAAGTCGTACCTGGTGGAACAAGCTCCTGGAGGAGATCAGGGCCCTGCGGGATCTTGTGCAGTTCCACAGGCCATGACAAGAGCTAATAACCCTCCATAGCAAAATATGAAGGAAACAGAGGGATATAATTTGTACCAAGCCACCACGTGGGGTATATCCACTGTGCGCACCCACCTGGTTCTTCCCTGGTAAAGCCACCTGCTGTTGTGCGTGTGATGTGCCGTCAAGTTGCAGCTGACTAATGGCAACCTAGGGTTGCCAGCTCTGGGTTGGGAAATAACTGGAGATTTGGGGGTGGGGCCCTGGGGAGGGACCTCAGCAGGATATAACCCACCAAATAAGTCGTACCTGGTGGAACAAGCTCCTGGAGGAGATCAGGGCCCTGCGGGATCTTGTGCAGTTCCACAGGGCCTGCAAGACGGCGCTCTTCTGCCAGGCTTATGAGTAGGAGCCGCCACAGCCACTTACACCACCACTGTTTGTAAAGACAGACCACCAGGGGGGTGGGGTAACATCCTTCCATCACCCCAGCATTCCCCCCCCCCGTTACACAAGATGTTAGGAGTTATGTGCATCCGCCGAACTGATTTTAAGCTGTTTTAAGTTGTTTTATTTCTGTAATTCATATTATGTAATGTGTATACTGAATGCACTCGGTGCCTTATGTAAGCCGCCCTGAGCCCGCTTGCAGGGAGGGTGGGATATAAATGTCATAAAATAAATAAATAAATAAATTTTCTCCAAGTGAACTGATCTTGGTAATCTGGAGATTGGTTGTAATAGCAAGTCTCCAGGTGTCACCTAGAGGTTGGCAAAGCTATGGCAACCCCAGCAAGTGGGTTCCAAGACAAGTGAGAAACAGAGGAGGTTTGCCAGCACTTTCCTCTGCAGAGTCTTCCTTGGTGGTCTCCCTTCCAAGAACTGACCCTGCTTAGCTTCTAAGATCTGACAAGATCGGGCTATACCAGGCTGCCTTCCCTTCTGCATCCACCTGTTGTTACAGAGGCTAAATTTGGGCTGTTTTGCTGGCGATCTGTGGCTTTAATGAGTCATACCAGGATCTGCTCCCCCCGCCCTCCGACTCAGCATGCTGGGCCCAGTGAGTTTTTCTCACTCCATCTTTCCCTGCAGCTCCAAAGTGCCACTTTCAGAGAGTGCTGTTGCCAGTAATTGAGGCTCCATGGGCTGTTGTCCAAAAGTGTAATTTGCCACCTGTCCCTGATCTCAAGCAACCATTTCTTCATTATTTCAGGAACACTCATGGGAAAAGAAGAGATGTAACGTAGCTGCCAAAAGCAACCGATACCTTACGAGAACAGCATATCACAATGATTTCCTCATGTTGAAACTCATGTCGTGATTTCCCACAAGCGCTGCTCCGCGCTCACTCCTCCCTTTTGCCCCCATGGTACGTGTCAATTTCACACAAGCTGCTGCGCGGCCCCATTTTGCCCCGCAGCTTCGCACAATTTCCCCCGCGTCTACTCAATCCTGTTTTTTGAGAATTGAGTAGATGCAGGGAAAATCGTGCGAAGCTGCGGGGCGAAATGCAGCCATGCAGCAGCTTATGTGAAATTGACACGTACCATCGGGGCAAAGAGAAGATTGAGCGCGGAGCAGCGCTTGTGGGAAATCACCCGAATTTATTTATTCCCCCGACTTTTATCCCTAATGGGGACCCAAAGCAGCTTATAACATTGTTCTCACCTCCTCCACTTAATCTTGACAACAACAATCCTGTGAGGAAGGCGAGGCCAAGATAGTGCAACTGGCCCAAGGGCACCCTAGGAAGATCCCATGGCAGATCAGGCAAGCAATCCAGGGTTTCCCAGATCGCAGTCCGACATTTTACCGATGACACCATGCACAATTCTAACAGGAGACATCCCAACAGCTCCATATACATGTTCAGAACCAGTGCCACGTTTAAGGACTAACCTGATGACAACCAGACACAAGTCTCCGGTAGGCACCAGCACAGTTATAATTAAAGAACAAATGTCATGTTCGGGGTAAGGCCTGACACTTTTTACTCTGCCTGGGAGTTCCGGGAGGCACAAATGCAAACACAATTCAAGGCAAGAGATAAGAGCAAGGTCAAACCACCACAGAGTCAGCAAGCCAGAGGTTCTGTCCGAGAGTCAAGGGAAACAGCAAGGTCTGGGATTCAAGGGTCAGAGCTGGAAAACCAAGGCAGGAATCAGGAGCTGAGTATCTACCTAAAAAAGCAAGCACAGGTTACAAGGCAAAACACAAGACAATAGGCAAGGCAGAGTATACAGAGAGGTGGCCAGCTAAATCGCTTCCATTCCAGCCAGGAGTAAGCATCTTCCTTTTATCAGCCTCCCCAAAGCACAGGTGTTAACTCAGCTTCAGAAATTAGTGCTGATGTTGAGCAATTAGCCTGGCACTCCTTTGCCTTTCCCCAGCTGCCAAGTGTTCTTTAAATCTTCTACGCTCTGCTGGTTTGGGGGATGCAGGAGGTGAGTGGCACTCTGATATTTGTCCCATCTCCTGCCAGAATGAGCAACCCTTTTCACCTGATGTGTCTTTTGCTGGCCCTACCTCTAAATCCAGCTGTTCAGGCAGGCATTCCACAGGTACAGGGCCTGACTCCTCCATTTCTTCATCCTCAGAGGAGGACGTACTGGTAGCTGACTGGCTCACAACACCCAGCAGCAATGGCCCAAGAATTGCCCAAGTCAAAAGTGCTGATCCATTATTCAGATCCTGAGGGTCTGCCAATCCCAGCCTCCAGGTTACACTGAAAATTTTAAAATGAGGCATCATGTGATGCTGGAAATTATATTTATGCATTTATCATGTGTAAACAGAGTGTCCAGAATATAAAATGCTCTGACTTCTGAAATCACAAAAGCACAATTTATGGGCAGCAGTAAATTTTGTAGTGTAAATAATTTTACAGTGTATTCACAGTGAACAAAACTGGACTCACTGTGGAAATGGCAAACAACCTGACTTTTTAAAATATTGGATCCTTTAGAGCAGGGGTGTCAAACTCTAAGCACGGAAATTAAAAACTAATTTTACATTTTGAAACTCGTAGACCAAGCTTCTGTCCCGTTATGATAGTGGAGATATGATGAAAAGTCCTTAAAAGCAGTGTCCACTTCAATCTTAGAAGCCTGAATGAGGCTTTGCAAGATTTCAGGTCATCTGTTTCCCCTTCCTCATGGCTGCCGGAAACCAATACATTAGTAAAAAAATAAATAAATCCCTGCATGCAAATATATTGTATTTGCATAATCTGCTTCACTGAGATAAATGTAGTTTGCATAAGAAATCCTTTTTGAGGATCAACTTGTGGAGCTGTAAGATTGGTGGCTGCCATTTCATTCTTTGAGTTAGAAAAAACAATGTTCGGCTCAAGAATTTTAAAAAGATGTCAAAAATTTCTGACTGGTTACATAAAGGAAGGAGGGCTTTATGGACATGATTTAATTACTACCCTTTTTAAAAGACTATAAAACAGATTGGAGGGGAGGGGGGAATAACCGAAATGAGTATGGCACGTGGGTCCCTCCTTATATGCCCGTTTTCCAGTCTCTGCTTGGATCGTTTCTGCATATAAAAGCCTGGCAGGGCTTCTAATTGCATTTTCTCTTGGCTGAAGTGGATACAGAAATTGTTAATAACCTTATGAATCTGACAGTCTTGCATAAATTGCCATGTAGCTTAGGCATCGCGGCACAAAGTTGAGAGGTGATCAGGGATTTAACAAAAGAGTTGAATGTTCCCCGGTGCTGCTAACCTTTGGAATGGAATAATACCCATAATAGTTTGGCAGTGGGACAGAGAAACAATTTGAAAGAAGGCAATTTGAATTGGGGCAGAGAGAGTAAGAGCTTGTGGCAGTGAAGCCTTTTGAAGTGTAGATACTATCTCTGGGAAACTGATGCAGGAGGATGAGAGGTAGTACTCTCTGCTCCCCAAATGTTCAGCCTGTATATCCATAAAAATCAGTCTATCAGTGCCCTTTCTTGTTCAAAGGAAATCCTGCTTTGCTACTGCTGGACTTTACAGTACGTGGAATTGAAGTTGCATTTAATAATAATGTGGTTGAACCAGCAATATATCCACAGCAGGGGTCATTTAGTAGAAACGTCTTCGGACAGCGCTGGCTCTTCGGCTTTGAAACGGAGATGAGCACTGCAACCCTAGAGTCGGATTTGACTGGCTTTCGAGCAAGGGAACCTTTACCTTTTTACTTTTTTGTGAGTTGTATGTGTGTGTGTGTGTGTGTGTGTGTGCCTGGAAGTCATGACTGACTTCTGGCAACCCCTAGTGGGGCTTGGACTTTTCAGAGAGGTGGCTTACTATTGCCTGCCTCTGCGTCCCGGGCCTGGTATTCCTTGGAGGTCTCCCGTCCAAGTACTTGCCATGGTCGGCCCTGCTTAGCTTCCAAGATCTAACAAGATCTGGCTTGCCTGGGCTATCCAAGTCAGGTCGATTCATGATGCTTTTGAGATCGTTTCTGGCACATCTGTGACATCTTGTGTCTTCCTGCCTGTCTGTTTGTCTAACTATCTGTTTTTATTCTGCTCTTCTCCTATGGAGCTCACGGCAGAATTCCTGATTCTCTCCTCCTCCACTCTGTCTTCACAAAAAACCTTGCAAGGTAAGATGTGGGAGAAAGCGAGAGAAAATCAGGCCCAAGATCACGCAAATGAACTTCATGGCACAGTGGAGGTCTCCTCAGTCCTAGTGGAACAAAGTGTGAGTCCAGTGTCCGCGTTAGAAAAAAAAATGTTCGGCTCAAGAAATTTAAAAAGATGTCAAAAATCTCTGACTAGTTACATAAAGGAAGGGGGGGCTTTATGGACATGATTTAATTATTACCCTTTTTAAAAGACTATAAAACAGATATCAGATGCCTAATGTGACACTTTTAATAGCCTACCATCAGTACACGCACAGCCACCCCACCGAAAAGGCAAAGAACACCCCCCTGGGACATTTCATTTGGGAAAAGGAGCAGGGGGAAGAGACTTCCCTCTGCACTGAGGTCTGGACCCAAATTGTGGCCCTATGAAATTGAGCAGCAAGTTCCCTCACACCTGAAGTGCGACCTGAGTCAAAGGCAGGTAAGTGGAAGCCGAACACTTCATGTTAAAAATCACAACCTGTACTTTGGTCCCTCTAAAAGTTACTTCCTATCTAATACTCTAGCAAACAAAGCTATTTTAGAAAGGCATTCGAACACAGCATCACGGGATACATCTGCTTTCATCAAAGCCTTTGATCCACACAGGGAATTAAATCAAATCACCTAGGATTAAAGAACAAAACAAAAACCAAGCTGTTGATGGAGAGGTAGCTTGGGAGAGATAGATGAGCTTTAAAGATTAGTCTAAAGTCCCATCTTGATTAAATGTTTCCTTAATCAAGGGGAAGGGGGGAGGGGACCAACCATATAGCACACAGAGTCCTTTTTGTTGGCAATGGGTGCTCTGTGGGAGAAGGCAGAAAGAAACAACAGAAATAGCTGTGAAGGGGGTTTGGAAAACAGCAAGGGAGCAATTATTTGAGAGTCTTTCAACTCCTACTGAGGCAGCAAGAGCTAACAAGTTCGGGCTTGCCTGGGCTATCCAAGTCAGGTCGACTCATGATGCTTTTGAGATTGTTTCTGGCAGATCTGTGACATCTTGTGTCCAGTGTTCCCTCTAAGCTGAGGGTGTGTGTGAAATACCAGCACAATGAGCTGGGCTGTAGGTTGAAAGCAAAAGCTAGAACAGTATAATAAAGGGGTAGAAATAGAGGTGGGTTGTCCCCTTCAGTCCTCTTGGGCTATCTTCCTCAATGGCATCAAGATGTCATAAGAAAATAAGAGAAGCCAAGGTTGGATCAGACAATAGTCCATCCAGTCTAACACTCTGTCACACAGTGTCCAAAAATACCAGGTGCCATCAGGAGTTCCATCTGCTTTTATTCTGCTCTTCTCCAATGGAGCTCGCGGCAGAATTCCTGATTCTCTCCTCCTCCACTCTGTCTTCAGAAAAACCTTGCAAGGTAAGATGTGAGAGAAAGCGAGAGAAAACCAGGCCCAAGATCACCCAAATGAACTTCATGGCAGAGTGGAGGCCTCCTCAGTCCTAGTGGAACAAAGTGTGAGTCCAGTGTCCCCTTTAAGACCAACAAAGTTTAATTCTGGGTATAAGCTTTCATGTACAGCTCTATCCCTTGCGTAATCCTGTAAACCTCGATCATGTCACCCCTCAGTTGTTGTTTCTCCAAGCTAAAGAGCCCCAAGCGCTTAAACCTTTCTTCATAGGGCAAGTGTTCCAACCCTTTTATCATTCTAGTTGCCCTTTTCTGCACTTTTTCCAATGCTATAATATCCTTTCTGAGGTGTGGTGACCAGTATTCCAAATGAGGTCGCACCATTGATTTATACAGGGGCATTATGATACTGGCTGATTTGTTTTCAGTTCCCTTCCTAATAATCCCCAGCATAGTGTTGGCCTTTTTACTGCAGTCACACACTGTTTAAACATTTTCAGTGAGTTATCTACCACAACTCCCAAGATATCTCTCTTGGTACACCTGCCAGTTTGGATCACATCAACCTGTATTTATAGTTAGGATTTTTGGCCCCAATGTGCATCAATTTGCACTTGACCACACTGAACCCAATTTGCCATGTTGACGCCCACTCACCCATCCTTGACAGATCCCTTTGGAGTGCCTCACAATCCTCCCTGATGTTCACCACCCTGAACAATTTCATGTCATCCGCTATTTTAGCCACTTCACTGCTTACTCCCAACTTCAAATCATTAATGAACAGGTTAAAAAGCATCGGACCCAGTACTGATCCCTGTGGTACCCCACTGCTTACCACCCTCCACTAAGAAAATTGCCCATTTATACTCTCTGTTTCCTATTAATCAGCCAGTTTTTGATCCACAAGAGGACTTGTCCTTTTATCCCATGACTATTGAGCTTATTTAGGAGCCTTTGATGAGGAACTTTATCCAAAGCTTTCTGGGAGTCAAGGTAAACAACATCTGTTGGGTCCCCCTTGTCCACACGTTTGTTCACTCCCTCAAAGAACACTAACAGGTTAGTGAGACAAGATCTTCCGTTACAGAAACCATGCTGAGTCTGCCTCAATAGTTTTTGTTCATCAATGTGCCTACTAATCCTCTCCTTAATAATAGCTTCCACCAACTTACCTGTATTGATGTCTGACTGACTGGCCTGTAATTTCCCAGATCTCCTCTGGAACCATTTTTAAAGATGGGAGTTATACCATGGTTATCTCCCAGATATTATAGTCCCAGGAGAGGAAAAGGACAGCAAGTGTCAATTCTTAACAGCAGCAAGCAGAAAATAAAACAATAACCAAAGGAGGGCAAAGAAGAAGCATAAGAGGCCAAAAACAACACAAGCGGTGAGTCTACAGTACAACCTCAAGCTTTACAGGCATCCAGTGTTGTTAATGCCTGTCTGGAGTGCCAAACACCATAATAGGAATTAAAGACTGTTTTCTGATGCTGTGAAGCTACAGGAAAGAAAGCGCTTTTCCTTCAGCGTCACAGCTTGAGCAGCTTCAGAACACTTGACAAGAGGCCTAACAAACATGCCATCAGCTATAACCTACAGAGCTCTAGAAAAGAACCCAAACTTTGCCATGATAGCGTGATACAGTAAATATCAGGAAAATAGGGATGCCAGCCTCCAGGTGGGACTTGGGGATCCCCTGGAATTACAACTCATCTCCAGACTACAGAGATCAGTTCCCTTGGAGAAAATTATGATTTGGAGGGTAGACTCTGTGGCCTTGTACCCCACTGAGGTCCCTCTCCTCCCCAGGCTCCATCCCCAAATCTCCAGGATTTTCCCAACCTGGATCTGGCAACCCTACCCCCCATCCACGGCTGGTGGCCCGGGGGACCTGGCAGTGCTATAAATGCAGAGACTGTTGACATTGGCTGGTTCTTTTTAACTACTGAGCACTGTGAGAAATACCAGGAAATCCTGACATTTACCAGCAAATCTTAAGATCCACCATGGCTACATTTCTCCCCCACTTTCATCAATATTAATGCTTACCAAAGATGAATGCCTGTTTAAAACAGGCTTGATGACACATCAAGGGAAGTACTATGAAGACTGCATGTTCTGTGCATTCTTCCTTCTCATTTACAGACTAGTGGAACCCTTCCAGATGTAGTCTTTTGTAGGTGGTTGGCACATTGACCAGAAGACTCACTCAGCCACATCCTGCATGCTGACCTCTGTGGCAGCCGCAGCTAGGCCATGCGCTTTAACGGGATCAGCACAGACGTGATATGACAAACCAGCCATAGGAGCTGCAAAAGCCCCTGCAAGAGGAAGTACATTTTAACAGAATTTTGTGTCTGAGTAACCATCTGGAGTGGTATCTAGAAATGTTCTTCCAGGACCTGTGTTAAAGAGACTACACATCTCACCATCTGCCTTGGAATTTAGAACTACTGGCTCTTAAACTATAAGGGAGAATGAACTAGCAAGTACATGTAGCTGTCACAGTACCATCCTAGTTAACACAGAGACCTGCAGTGTGGCTCTTGCTAGAAGCCTGTCCAGTTCAAGATTTCTTCCTGATGGATATTTTCAATTACAGTTATGTACTTTTCTGAGTGGCCTCCTCTTCATGATGCTTACTTTCTTCCCCTGTTAAGTATGTAGGAAAATATGTGGTAATATAAACAGGAAAGCAGAAAGGGTAGTTACAACCTAAAGGGCCAGCAAAGGTGACAAGAACGGAGAAAGAGACAAAGGGAACAATAACTACATTAACGGAACAAACGTCCCTTCTCCTCCCATACCTCTGGGGATATGTCTTCCCTCTTGTAATGCTCATTTTAGTCCTCAAAATTCTGAGTTCCTTCTCAGCAGACCTGGGTCTGGTCATGTCAGTAAGTTGGTTTAGTGGTCGGAATGTTGGATTAGGACTGAAATCTTCTCTCAGCTATGAAACTTGCTGGATAAATTTGGGATAGTCAGTCACTTTCTCTTAGGGTTGTCAACCCCCCCAGTAGAGGTGGTGGGTCCCCCGCCACCAGGCCCTCTCCCCCAGCCCCTGATTAGCTGGTCGGCAGGGGAACTTACCTGGAGAAAAAGAGGGGCCCAGGCCTCATCCCCGGCATCACACAGGAAGTGACGTCATCAAACCAGTGATGTTCGGGGGGCGCTATGGTATTTGGGCAAAAACTACAGTAGAAGCCAGTTTTACCAGAGTTTTTGCCCAAATACCAGAGCGTCACCTGGATGTCACTGGTGGGTTGACATCACTTCCTATGTGACGCCAGCAACGAGGCCTGGGCCTTTCCCTTCCTCCAGGTAAGTCCCCTCCCCATCCCCCACAAGCTGCTAGGAGGGACCTGGCAGCCCTACTTCCTCTCAGCATCACCTACCTCACCACATTGTTGTGAAGAAAAAATGGAGGAAGAACTATGCCTACTATCTGGAATGGCATGGAAGAGATGGAGGAGAAAATGTGGTTGCCTAGGTAGGTAGATGTCCTCCAATCTGCCGGAACGTCATGGAGGAGAAAATGTGGTAGCCTAGGTAGGTAGATGTCCTCCAATCTGCAGCCCACAGTTGAACTTGTCTCAGGAAAGATGACGGGTTCTTCCCACTCAGGGCTTCAGGCTGTTCCTACCTGTTCAGGCTTTCTCAGCAGCCACCACACAGGCATGAATTCTTTCACCTTAGTGTCTGAGACAGGACTGTTGTTTTATCAGTGCTCTTGTCTTTCACATCTTCCACCTTGTTATCTCATACGCAACACATACACACAGTTCTTCCTCCACTGGTTACCAGTTGGTTACTCTTGGCTCCCTAGATTACCAGCCTAGTTGCCACCCGCTGTCCCTTTCTGTACATAGTACATAATGGTACTATAGTACAAGGCTGATTCTCAGCATCATCTGTGAAAATGCCTTCACATTGGGCGGGGAATACTGAGCATAGTGCACCACACTTGCTTTGATGAGGGGAGAAAATGCCTGTGAGAGAATCAGGAAAGAGTTAAAAGCACCATAATTATATTGATACACTCTCCAAGGTGTGCATAAAGTTGCTTTCCTCAGTTACTGAGGAATGTTCTTATTTTATACCTCGCAGTGTGTATGTGGCATGACCTTGTAAATGACATAGTAAAATGCCACCCAAATTCTTAAGATTATTCATAAGGCATCTGTCACTACAACTATTTGTGTCAGCGACTCAGAAAAGCTAATGCATTCAGATTAATGCATTTCTATTCACTACACACAGACAGCCCAGACTTGGAAAGCGTTATTGTCAACTAATTTAAAGACGAAATCCAAGACTAAAAACAAAGTGACTTTCCTCTGAGATGGCAGCTGATCAAGATTACATTTCCGATCTACTGAACTCTCAGAGCTACAAGTGTTCATTGAATGCACGGTTCTTAGGCTGAGCTGGGCATATGTGCAGGATCTGTCCTAAGTACCTGAACTAGCAAGGATTCTAAGTTCATAGTAATTTCATAATCCAAGGAAGTCCATGGAGAAAAAAGTAGGCAAAACAGAACATCCATACCAAGCTAACTCACAGTGCCTAAGTCATATGTTGAGGAGGTGGGTTGAGTGGATTCATACAGTTTGTGCACCTTGGGTTGAGTTGTGAACTGAGCATGTAATGAAGGAATAGCTTGACTGCTACCAAAGTTTCATAATACAGTGAGAGGAATGTAAGAATCATTTTATGTAGTAGCTAATGATCTATTTAACCCAAGGATTTCCACATTTTGTCTCAACCTGCTCAAACACTTCTACAAGCTATATCAATTAGGAAGATCAAAGAACTCTCCAAGCTTATGCAATTAAACCTTCAGCAGATCATCTGTGTTATGCAAGTTAAATGACTGCAAGAGAAACATTTTAACACTGATTGCCTACATTCAGAGTTTCTGGGATAACACACAAATAGATTAAAAGGGAAAGACAGCTGTTGCTTCCATTTCACATAACTTCCTAGCTGGACTTTCCATGGCAATTGTCTAAGATTTTTACATAGACGATCTTTAACAGAAGACACTGAGATTTGCTTGTAGATAACAGCCTAACTTTCCCATAATGCTGTAGGTTGGAGATAAACTTTGGAGAACAATGCATATGCAAGCATCTGGAGCTGTGGTTCAGTGGGAAAACATCTGCTTCATATGCAGAAGGTCCCAAGTTTGATCCCTGGCATCTCCAGTTAAAAGGTTCAGGTAGTAAGCAGTTTGAAAGACGTCTGCCTGAGACCCAGGAAAGTTCCTACCAGTCAGGGTAGACAATACTGATCTTGATGGGACTGTGGTGTGGTGTAAGGATGCTTCACGTGTTCATGTTTTATGCTTACTTTCTTTTCTGTGGCAAAGAATATATTGCTTCTTTTAAAATAAAATTTTATTAATGTTGATGTATTTTGCCTGCGGATTCAGGAGACTGACTACTCCAGCATGGCCCCATGGTTCCTAGTGCTTAGATTCGGCAGATGTGGTACAGCGCTCTGAACTGGAGATGGCTTCTTTTAAAATAAAATTTTATTAATGTTGATGTATTTTTTCAGGAGACTGACTACTCCAGCATGGCCCCATGGTTCCTAGTGCTTAGATTCGGCAGATGTGGTACAGCGCTCTGAACTGGAGATGACCTTGGATCTTGCATAGCATCACAAGAGCTCTACACTTCAAACAATAACACAACTCTCAGCCCAGACAATGAACTATTAACCTGTGTTGGTTTAATTTTCTTTGTAAATCGCAAGAGCAGCTTATACTTCTTAGAATCCTCCATCAGTCTCTGAATTATGGCCTATCACAAATTGTATCCAGCACCATCATTAATGGCAAAAAAGCAACTGACATTACTGCACAGAAATATGGGGGAGGATGGGCGTGCGGTATGAGAATCTTTGAAATCACTCGTGTCCAGGTGCCTTCGTTTGTGGCCAAGATGAAATTTCTGCCTTGTAAAAAGGATAGTTTTTCCATTGCGGTTTTATAACCTTCATAGATGTCTCATCTGAGTACTGAGCAGAGCAAAACACACAGACAATTTGTCTGGTCACTGGTAGAAACACAGTGTTGGACTAGACTGGACCTTTGGTCCGGTCCAACAGGATTCTTCTCCTCACATGACTACAAATATGGGATCACATGGGATCACACAATAAAAAATGGTACCAAAATGCATCTTTATAAAAAAGTGGCAAGGCTTCTCAACGTACCATGCAAAATAGTGCAAACTGGTAAAAGCTGATTTACTAATGAAAGTGCAAACAATGGGGGAGAAGAGTAAGCAGAGACAGACTGCAGCCAGTGTACCTAGTTTTTTGAAGAGCTCCGTTTTGAAAACGGAGCATGCTTAAAAGGAAACAGAACATGCAAGTGTAGAGAGCTTCTCTAGTCCCAAGGTCAGTTACAAGGTTGTGAATGTAATCAGTCTAATGAGCTCTTTGTTTCTGTGTTTATATGCTTTATTTGTTTTAAATGTTGTATGTATCTGTATTGTCAAGGTTGTTTATCTCATTTGCTGCCCTGGGGGCCCAAGTCAGGTGGAAAAGCAGCATATAGTTTTTTTAAAATAAATCTGCCTTGTGTCTAATCAAAAGAGCCTAAACTACACTACATCTCCCTTTGCCCAAGCTGTGTTCTGCTGCATTTAAATTAGTTTTAAAATCTGAGAAATGGGGGGCTAACAATATCGTACATGGCGCTTTAAATGGTGTCCATCGCATTCAGGTTCTTAAGCCAACACGTTGCGGCCAGCCCTGTAGGGTTTTCACAGCAAGAGATGAGCAATGGTGGTTTGCCGTTGCCTCACTCTGTGTAGCAATCCTGGATTTCTTTGGTGGTCTCCCACTCAAGTACTAACCGGGGCTGATCCTGCTTAGCTTCTGAGATCTAATGAGATCAGGTTAGCCTTGGCCGTCCAGGTCAGTGCAGGGTATACATTAGCAAACACATTTTCAAGGCTTCCTGAATGCTTTCAAACACCCACAATCAAGCAACTCCATTCAGCAAGAACAGCTGTGGGTCCTTGTCAAGGTTTTAAAGAAAACATAATTCTACATTTATTTGATCATCCAAAGGTCAAAGCTCTTATTGTGTGTTGCATTAGTCGGGCCACAGGCAAAATATATTTTTCAAGATGCATTTAGCAGAAGACCGTTAACAAAGCAATCTTTCCCTCCCACTGCCCACCCTTGCCTTGCAGGAAAAGAGCTCCCAATGAACAGATCTCACTGACTCCAAGGTTGGGTTTTTTTCAAATGTTTATTTCACCCATTGTTCTTCCCTCTCATTTTTTGACCTTGCCCTGGGCTGCCACAGCCTCCATGGCCTTCCGCACGGTCTCTTCGTCGCCCAGGAACTGCATAGGCTTCGTCGGCTTCAGGTTGGCGTCCAACTCATACACGATGGGAATCCCGGTTGGGAGGTTGAGCTCCATGATGGCTGCGTCGGACATCCCTGGGTGGGGAAAGGAAGCAAGGTCAGACAAGGTCCTGTGACACCATGCTCTTCATTGGCCATCAAAAGCTCGGCGATGGGCTGTTGATGCCTGGCTCTAAAATGCCTGAAGTTATTCACTTACTTTAGATGCTTAAACCCCCACTTTTCTCCCCACTGGGGACTCAGAGAGGCTTACAACGACATTCTCTCATCCTCTATTTTATCCTTGCAACTACTACCCTGTGAGGTAGGCAAGGTCAGAAGACAGTAACTGGTTTAAGGTCACCCACCAAGCTTCCATGGCAGAGTGGGGGCTTCAAAGCCAGGTCCAATGCTCCAACCACTGCACTGCTGTCTACCGATCATATGCACAATGGCGAACACCTCTGGCCATAAGGAACAGCACTGGAAGAGGGAGCCAAGGGGCCCATGGAGTGTCAAGACAGCAACTTACTAACAATAGCTATCCATAAGCAAAACATTTATTGTATAAGGCCAAACACACAACTATAACAAAAGCAAGAACATAATAAAGTTGAAGGCTCTGAAAAACACAATCAAAAACACGTAAACACCTTCACAATATACATTTAAAATGTATACAGTTCAGCCTTTAGACACAGCTCTGGCCCATATTTTCTTGGCTGTCAAGGTGAATTGTGCCACTCTATAAGAAATATACTGATCTGAACTGGAAAAGAAGGAAAATTAGTTTCTCCTGCACAGAAGAAGACTTTAAACCCTTTAGAATGTCAGCAAGAAATTTATCTCTGGGTTGTGTGTACAAAGGACAAAACAAAATATAATGTGGATGATCTTCTGGGACCAAAGCTGCAGAAATATATAGATGAGCAGCGGTCAGTGTTTTTATATAGCGACCTGCTAAAATGGCAGAAGGCATAGTTTGAAATTGTGCAGATGTTAGAGCCATTCTAAGATTTGGGGAAGTAACATTGGACAGATAAGTTCTCTCATGGTCCTTTTCAAACAGTTTGAACCAGTTGTCCCATGGTCCTTTTCAAACAGTTTGAACCAGGCAGAAAATCTAGAGTAAGAGATCATATGCCTGTCCAATGTAGCATCAGTCTTAAAATCCAATCTCGTATATTGAAACCTGAGCAAGGGTCACCCTGACAATAATCCATTAGGGAATAACAGCAAAGAATACAGTAGAAGCCATCTGCACAAGCAGCATCCAAGTGCAGCAATGCAATGGTCTGCTTTAAAAGCAGACTGATATTCCTTTGCTTTCTTTAGAATCTGAATAGGGCGACATGTGTGCAGGCTCTAATTGAGGGTTAATCCAAGTTCAGCCAGCACTAAAGCCGCTGGAGTACTGTGAGGCAAAGCTAAAATTCTCTTTAAAAAGAGACTCTGAATAGGTTCCTTTCGAGCTGTAGAATTTCTAGATGGCACCTGTGGTTATCAGATGGTTTCATTAAAGCTCACCCCTACATATTTAAAGGTTTTGGATTGTTCAATGGAATTAACATCTATTGACCATTAAAGCCTTTAAGGTCTCTTTCCCAAAGATCATTATTACATCGGTCTTGGCAAAATTATTTTTTAAAGCTTTATCCTTACGGAAATTAACTAGTTTGCGCAACATCCTTCTTAAGCCAATACGGTTAAGGAGACCCAAACAACAGTAATCACTCACCACCTCACCTGGCATCTCCTTATCAACCCCCAAGGCCCTGTCCTGGCGTGGAAGCAAACTAAGAGCAGCTCAGCCAGGCCACTGAGGCTCCACGGCCCAGAAGCTGGGAAAGTATGGGATGGGGAAAGCCATAAGAAGCCTAGTAAGAATTGGAGATAAGGGATTGCCATCCCAGGACAAGGTTGGAGAGGGACAGGGACTTCTCCAGTTTAATTCTATTCTTACAGTTCTATTCCATTTATGTAAGCTGCATTGGTGAGCCTTACAGACTGAAAAAAAAGGAAAGAAATCCAACAGAATCCCAAACCGAGGGCCACATTTCAGTCTTTGCTCAGTTCCCAGTTTCTGTTTGCAATGGGAAATCGTAGGCCTCAATATGGGGAAAATAAACAGTAGCTCAAGAGAACTCGTACACAGTTTTCTTTACTCTGAGTGGCTACAATCACTCTTTACCACCAGGTATGAGAGGAAGGGACTTGCACGGTAGATAGGGTTACCATTCCCCCGGTGGGGCCAGGGGATCCCCCTATTTTGGGGGGCCCAATCCTCCGTGGCCCATTTGGCCAGTGGGGGAAGCCCCACCCTGAGAAGCCCCCACCTGGTGTCACTGGCACAGGCATGATGACATCACCCAGGAGTGACATCATCCTATTTCTGATGTCCGAGGTGACACTCTAGGTTCTGGTCAAAACTCTATGGTTTTGAGACTCAGAAACCATAGAGTTTTGCCCAAGCATCGCCCCAATGGCAGAAATGTGATGATGTCACTTCTGGGTGACATCACTGGTGCTCGCACTTTGTGTGAGCAGCAGAACTAATCCAGGAAGGATCGGGAGTTCCCCCCCATCAGCCAGGTAGGACCTGGGAACCCTAATGGTACATGACATTCCAAAATGCTTGACCCCTGGCAGGTTTTATTTCGGAAGTTCAATGCAACCCACACACCTGCCACAGAGTTGGCTCACACCCTCTTCCACCCCTCCCACCAACACAGTTCTCATTAGGCTGCTGTAGCTTTCCCTTAGAAATGTTATTTTTGGTTGTATGCCCAAGTTTTAAAAAACCTCACTGCAAAGAAAAGCGGGCACAGCAAGGAGAGCAGTTTTAAGGGAGCTCACTCCATACGAATCAGAACAATTTAAAAAATCCCCACACCACAGCGGCACTGCAGCAGTGAGGAAGCCGAGACAAAACTGCTTTTCTTGTCTGAGGGTTTTTTTTGTTTTGTTTTTTAGGTTTATTTCCCCTTTTACTGAGAGGAGCAATCAAAAAACCCATTTCCCACCTGTGGCCTGAAGTGGCATAATCCTTTCTAACATTCCTGGATTCTGCCAACTCATCCTATGTAGAGCAGACCTCAGGCACAATTCTAAATAGCTCACACACCCTAGTTTGTAACACCAAAAATACCAGCTGCTGTGGAAAGATTATCTATATTTTAGGAAGACGCAAAGCTATCCTGTGTTGACTGGATTTATACTCCGCCCTTCACTACCCAAAGGTGTCTCAGAGCGGCTTACAAGCTCCTTTCCCTTCCCCTCCCCACAAGAGACACCCTGTGAGGTAGGTGGGGCTGAGAGAACTCTGACACAAACTGCTCTTTTTCAAGGACAGCTGTGCCAGAGCTTGCGACTGACCCAAGGTCACATCAGCAGGTGCAAGTGGAAGAGTGGGGAATCAAACCCGGTTCTCCCAGATTAGAGTCCGCACACTTAACCACTACACCAAACTGGAAGACGCAAAGCTATCCTGTGTTGACTTTTCAGTAGAGCCACAAACTCCAGTATACAAACGAAGATTCTCGGCTAGCCCAAGGCAACCTATAATTCTTTAGCAGGTGGGTCAAGTGGTTACGATGCTGAACTGCAGACCGGAAGGTCGGTAGTTCAGCAGTTCAAGACCCGGGTGCCGCATGACGGAGTGAGCTCCCATCTCTGGTCCCAGCTCCTGCCAACCTAGCAGTTTGAAAGCAAGAAATTGCAAGTAGATAAATAGGTACCGCTTCGGTGGGAAGGTAACAGCATTCCATGTGCCTCGGCGTCTAGTCATGCCGGCCACATGACCACGGAAACATCTTTGGACAGCGCTGGCTCTTCAGCTTGGAAACGGAGATGAGCACTGCATCCCTAGAGTCGGATTCGACTGGCTTTCGAGCAAGGAAAACCTTTACCTTTACCTAAATTACTACCCAAGGAAGGTAGGGAGTCTCTGGCTGGAGTATCTAATGCCACCTCATTCCTACGTGAGCCTCAGCTGTTGAAGACCCAGGAACTCTGCTAGGAAAGAAGCAGGGAGTTCTGCCTTAATGTTCCGGATTTGCTGATGCTGCCCTCTATTAGCACTCTTTTTCACTCAAGTATTTTCAGTGGCTCTTTGCCGAATTACAGCTATAGAGCTACATCCACGCCTTCTGTTCTGTACATTGGTGCCATTCAATTGTGGGAACCTGTCCCATCACCATACGCTCTTGGTGTTGTATAATATCACTCTTTAAGAAGAGTCCTGTGACACTTTAAAGACAAACTCTCAGTCTTGCAGCATACGCTTTCTTGAATCGAGCTGTTTATGTCAGATGTACTTCACTACATTTAATGATGAAGTCTATTCTTTTAAGGTGCCATGGGGCTCTTCGTTTGTTTTTGCTGCCTTCCAAGGCATACTGATGTTCCTCCCACACAAGAACTTCAAAGGGAGAATGCAAAGGGAAACATTCATCAAGAGGTTTAATGCTATCTTTCAGTCAGGTCTTAACAGGGACCTGTAATTTCTTACACACTATCTTGCATTTTCCATCCTATAGAGATGTTAATATCCACTATACCTCTGAACCTTGCTATTGTACCTATTTATCTCACTTCATCATGCACTGGATTTTTCATTTGGAAAATCTAATAACAGCTGAAAGTTGTTCACTCTCCTGCTGTTTGCTCTTCGGACTGGAGTTTGTTTTCCTTTCAGAAGCTCATCGATTTACAAATCTTGAGCAGCAGCAGCAGCAGCAGCAGGAAATTCTTATTAATCATTCTTCTATGCAAGGAGCTTGTTTTGAACTGGCCTCTCTTTGTAACACACACACCCCTTTCTGTTGTGGGTATAAATTGGGTCTGATGGATTTACATCCCTAGGCATTTGTTGAAATGAGCTCTGACTCACAAAAGCGTATGCTGAAATAAATTTTGTTAAGTCTGGACTCCTGTTTCGTTCTTTTTTAAAAAAAAACTAACATGGGCTACCCACAGGATTAATTCTTAACGTAAAGTAATCAAATCAAACCAGAAGAAAAATATTAAAAGGATAACCATAAGGGAAGAAAGAGAACAATAGCTGCTTTGCAATTCAGCTATCATGTTTGAAATACAGAGAATGCTCACTATCAAGTCTGAAAGATAGCACGTGGGTTCTGCTCACTGCAAGTACACCAAGAGCACAGATCACACAAGCAACATATTGTATGGAAATGCAGCATATTGCATGGAAATAGTTATGGTACATGGCATCCATGAGAGGCAGTCTCAGCAGCAAGCAGTAGAGGGCACTGTGGAAGCTCTGAAACCACCGACCTCTGTTCTCGTTCCATTTTTATAATGTAGGCTGCCCTCTCTTCCTCTTGAATTGTGAGAGACCTCCTTGGAATGCCCGTGACCTTTCGGGCCAGGGCTCAATTCATAGAGGCCAGAGAAACAGAATCCCAGGGTAGATGGAAGGCTACAGGCAAACGCCGGTAGCCAAGCATGGGAACAAGACCTCTCAAGTCTTGAAATGCGACTCTGGACTAGAAATAGCAACACAACCTTCAGCAGCCTGCAGAGCAACCGGCTCTTGTATCAAGTGGCTGAAGGGTCAGGTTTGATTGGGAGAAGGGAGCTCCCGGGTGCCGCCGAAGGCAATGGCGGCCGGGGGGTGGTTTGCCACCGTGAACGAGGATGGGGTGGCTACAGCGCAACGCGCTGGGGCGTAGGCGGGGAGGAGCCAGCCTAGTTAGGCTTGGCTCCGCTCCCGCCCAGGCAGTTGCTGCCTCGTGCTCGCCCGCCCGCCCTGTTTCTAGTGTAGGCTGAGGCTGGTCGCCCGAGGGGGCCAGGTAGGAATTTTTCACCATTACTCAGGATTGGCAATGGGGTGGTGGTGTTTTTGCCTACCTTACACTGGGGCAGTGGAACAACGGGTTTGGGGCGTGGCTGTTAAATAGGTTGGTCACTTTGGCAGAAGAGTGCAGGGATAAGGAAGCGGAAAATGGTGAGCACCTTAAGCCGTTCCTTGTTTTGGTAACCGGGAGGGTGTCTTCAGGAACGGCCTGCAGGCTATTAAGGCCCTGGGCTGTGAATGATGATTCCCTCTGGGGGCCTCTTGGGTAAGCTCCTCTCTGCAAGCTGCAGGGTTTCAGGGGTAGGCGCTCCTGGGAGGCTACCAGTGGCTAGGCTGCTGGTCACAAGCCAGATTAATGGCTCAAGACCAGGTTGGTGGCTCGCCCACATATTAGACAAGGAGGCTGGTCAGCCTGACACCTGCCTTGTCTGTTCCGCTACTTAGGAAATGCTCCCTTGCCGTTTTTGTGGTTTATAAACTGTATATAGTTAATAAAGTGGCCCTCGTTTGATCCAAAATGTTGTCCGTCTCGTTACTCCGACTGTGGGGGCAAAACCCAGGCCCCCTGTGCTGAAAATCTGAAGGCACGCATGCCCAGCTGGTGGAACTTCTGGACCGTAGGGTTGCCAACATCCAGGTGGGGCCTAGAGATCTTCCGCTATTACAACTGATCTCCAGACGACAGAGACTAGTTCCCCAGGAGAAAATGGCTACTTTGGAGGGTGGACTCTATGGCTTTGTACCCTGCTAAGGCCCTTCTCCTTTCCAAACCCTGTTCTCCCCAGACTGCACTCCCAAAATCTCCAGGTATTTCCCCATTCAGCTCTGGCAACCCTACCGGGATGTAATACAAGGCCCAAATTGAGCACAGAATACCCAATGCTCCCTCTAAGCTGTGGAGTCCTGTGAGTAAAAATTCTACTTTCTGCGCTACCGGCATTAAAGTTGTGAGCAGGTGATTTGGCTACTGCATAAATTAGTTTGCTCTGGAGCCCTTCTTCCTGAGCGAAGACAAAAATGTGTGAGCCGGAGGCTAAAAAACTGAGCTCGCTCACACTAGCTCAGCTTAGAGGGAACACTGCCCAGGACATACAGAATTCACTTGGGAGAAAGAGGTAGGCCTAATTGTCAGCCTTCTGCTCAGAAGCATAGCGGTGCAGAAGACAGGCTTGCCAACTCTGCGTTGAGGAAGGTGGGGCTTGGGGAGAGGCGGGGCCTCAGCAGGGTATAATGACATAGATTCCATTCTCCAAAGCAGCTATTTTTTCCATGGAAACTGATCTCTGTCATCTGGAGAACAGTTGATTCTGGGAGGTCTCCGGGCTGTACCTGGAGACTACAAACACGGCAAAGTTAGACAAACATAAAGAAACTCCGTGATAGAACAAAACACACTTCTACTAATATGTACTTGTATCTTCATATATTGATTTACTTGCAATAAAGACTCTAGTATATCTTATACACATACAAAAACCTAAGGTACATTGTATCCTACTAATAGAAAAGTCCACAGCTACAAAGTATAAGACACAGTAGAGTCTTTATTGCAAGTAAATCAATATATGAGGATAGGTAAAGGTAAAGGTTCCCTTGCTCGAAAGCCAGTCGAATCCGACTCTAGGGTTGCGGTGCTCATCTCCGTTTCAAAGCCGAAGAGCCAGCGCTGTCCGAGGACGTTTCCGTGGTCATGTGGCTGGCATGACTAAACACCGAGGCGCACGGAACGCTGTTACCTTCCCACTGAATTGGTACCTATTTATCTACTTGCAATTTCTTGCTTTCGAACTGCTAGGTTGGCAGGAGCCGGAACTTAGAGATGGGAGCTCACTCCATCATGCGGCACACTCGGGTCTTGAACTGCTGAACTACCGACCTTCCATAGCCTGCAGTTCAGCGTCTTAACCACTTGAGCCACCGCAGCTCCACTATATGAGGATACAAGTACATAATAGTAGAAGTGTGTTTTGTTCTATCGCAGAGTTTCTTTATGTTTGCACCTGGAGGCTGGCAACCCTAGCAGAGGACAACACACTGAACTCAGAGCAAAGCTGCTCACTCGGCCGCACACCACAGATCAACCTATGCAATCCCAAACACCAATTCAGAACCCAGAGAACAGTTCCAGTGCAGAAAAGGGCTTACAGACCACATACTTACAGATTACTCAAGCAAACATGCCAAGTCCTTTTTCTGAATTTTCCGGTTTTGTTAAAAAAAAGAAGAAGAAAGAATGCATCTAGCCTTGTCATACGTCATAGGAAAACGTACATTATTCTGCCCAATTAAAAAAAAAACTGGGATAAACAGTCGTCCCGCGTTACATTTTCTTTGGGAGAATGCATAGAGAAGGTTCCATCAGTTTTTGCAAAGGAAAACTGATCCAGGGAAGCAGTGAACTAAAGTGCTACAGTTGTCTGTAGGTTATTGCAAACAATGGGCAACATTAGGACCTCACCACAGACAGATGTGGCAGAAAAATGATTCCTCAAATACCAATGTTAGTGATTAACAAGCATCAGTCATAATAGATGTTTGAAATAGGACGAAACTACTGTGAAACATAGTGACTTCCGCAACCACAAACACAAATTTTGGGAGGGTGACATTTTACTACCCAAAGATTCCCTGGAATTTGGCTTGGGGCAGTGACTATATCCCTAACACAATTTGTGTACGTTTTTGTCTGCACTTCTGCATGTGTTCAAGCGAAGTTGCTTCCATTTTGTGGCCCATGAGTAACCAACATGCATTAGGTGTGTCATAAAATTATAAAAGGTAAATGTTAGCAATATTTAATACAGTTAAATCACTTGACATTTACTAGACTACCAGTACTTAAATTTCTGGCTCTTCTGCATTGAGCCCCTATCTTGCTGCTGCACCCTTCGGCCTCTTCATCACAAAAAATTGGCAAAGTGTGTTATGTTGAGTTGCAAAAAGCAAGAAAAGGCCCAGGGGGACCAATAAACAAGTTTTACAGTTTTTTACTGCTACTCAGGTTATTTTCGGTAGCTCTCCCACTTCTTCTTGCTGCTTTTATTGGTCTTCTACCACCATATTACGGAACATTAAGAATAGCCTTGCTGGATCAAACCAAGAGTCCATCCTGCATCCAAGTGCAGCCATTCAGATGCTACCACGAAACCCACAAGCAGGGCCTGCAGGCAAAGCAGAAGAATCTTGCCCCGAAACCCGGAAGTCCCATTTGGCTATCATGGCTAAAGGCCAATGATGGACCTAATCTACACAGATCTACAAACCTACACTTTTAAATCCCTCTGAGTCAGTGGCTATGACCACATCTAGTGGCAGTGAGTTCCGCAAGCAAGTTCCTGTGCAGTACTACTTCCTTTGGTTAGTCTCAAGACTGCTTTTTTGTTGTTTTGTGAGTGTGCTTTTAAATATGCATGTGAGTTTTTTTAGGCATTCATTCGTTTAACAGACTGATTTTTTAAAAGCATTCTTACTTTTGGTGCAAATGCCTTGGGTATTCTTGGGAATGGAAAGGCAGACTATCAACAACAACAACAACACTCCAACCAACCCAAGCATTTCAAGCACACACATCGAGACCTCTACCAAGTCTGATGTAAGCAAATGTGCCTTCTTGATACCACTATCCCCAGCTCATCACGTCACAAAATCAGGATAATAAACAAGGAAAGGAAAAGACTGTAGATGGCTGCAAGCCCACAGGTTGTAGTGTGGGAAGGAAGATGCCCTGTCCAATTCATGGCAGCAGCTGGTTATTACACAGACAAACTAGCTCTCTGGGCTTTTATACACCAACAGTGCCGAATTGGACACCTCTTCTGTCTAAAAGAAGTGATGACAATACCCACCCAAACAGCCCTTCAGAAAACAACTTGGACCACACTTAGGGCGTGACCACCCTCTAATGCTGAAGGAACGCAATGAGGTTGGGTTGTCAGGTTGGAAGCTGGAGGAGGACTCCCAGTGTTCCACACACCAGGCAAGGGAGAAGCAGGGGAAAGGAGAGCTCAGACGAAGTGGTAGATTTAAAGGTACAGAGGGATCTCTGGGTGGCAACCTGGAAACCATATTAGGAGAACAGTACCACGTTTTTCCTGGAAACCACTCCAAAGTACATTCCTAGCCTCAGCTACTCGCATATACATCCGGGAAACCTGGCGCTTTTGAGATGGTAGACATTTCACCTGCTGGTCCCTGTACGCTGCAAGGATGCCTCATGCTCCTCAACTACGCTTCCTCAGAAAATTCTGCAGAAAGGTTGGGTGGTTCTTTTTTTCAAGAAGCAAGCAGAAGACTTAGAGATTTGAGTGGGAAATAGGCCAGGTGCATAGCTGGGAAGCCACGGGCCTGGCACTCTGCCCAGCTAAAGGTCGCCTGAAAGCGATATAGTTCATCATCATGGCCACAGTCCAGCTGTCCGCTCTGGTACCCTGGTCTCAGGGGCATTCCACGAGCATCCCTGCAAGATCATTCTATGGAGTTGAAAGAACTGACTATGGCATAAAGCAGGCTGTGGGATATGAGACGCATCTCCGTACTAGATATCCTTAGCAACAGATTCCACATCCTGGAGTGTTGCATTATTGAATTAGTTCTGTGCTCAAGTTCAGATTGCCACTGCCATGGAAGGAAGGGCTGCATACTTTCAATATATAGATTTTCTAAAGATAGCAATTCTGCAGCCCAGCGTCCAGGAGAGGAAAAACTGAACTCCATGAACTCCGTATGTAATTTACATTGATTGAATATGCATATATCCACCTGTGCGTGACCGGGGCCTCCATGAACTCCGTATGTAATTTAAATTGATTGAATATGCATATATCCACCTGTTTTGCACAATTTATTCTGCTTCGGTTCCTACACAAGGTTTGTAGGATTGGTCACTGAAGCCCCAACCACCATCTACTGGAAGTCCTGCTCAGATACTTCTCTGGATTCTGGGATTTCATCAGGCACTCTATTTTCCCAGCCTTTATGGGCTGGAGACTTGCTTTTTTAAAGAAAGAAAGCTAAGATTTTCAGGAAGCTGGACTGAGAATGCTATGTCAGTCTCTGCTTTCACAAAGAGCAGCTGAAGGATCCATGCAAGTAGCATCCTCAGCCCCCTATACTGGGCGGCTTTTCCCTCTGAACCGGACAACGTGCCCATGCCACTTTAAGGCAAGGTGGGGAAACAAAACAGAACCACCAGTGCACGGAATGATTGGCATTAACACAAGGCAGTCCCTTACCTTCCAGGTGCTTGACAATCCCCCGAAGGCTGTTGCCATGAGCAGCAATAAGTACCCTCTTGCCAGCTTTGATCTGGGGCGCGATCTCATCATTCCAGAAGGGCAGGGCGCGGGCAATGGTGTCTTTGAGGCTCTCGCAAGAGGGCAGCTCCCCAGCCTTCAGACCTGCATAGCGCCTTTCCTGAACAGCGCAACAAAGAGACAAAAGGTTATACCTAGAAGGAGGGGTGGGCTTAGAAGTTTAGGGTCAGCCAACCAGGCAGTCCTCATTGAAGAAAGAGGAAGACCAAGCGTGTTCCTGCTGTTTCAATGTCACAGTGTACAATCAAAGGTTGGATCTTGCCAACATTGGAAACTAGATTTCATCTTCTGCTCCTCACCCCAATTTTAAACACTGCCTCTCCGGGTGAAGTGAGATGACTATAAGCCACACAGTAGCCACAATCTGTAGCCTCTGACCCTCTGGTCAGTCCCAGCAGTTCCACCCCCTCCTCCACCAATCAAAAATCTAAGGAATTGGAAGTAATGCTGGACTTGGATGGTGGACATCCCACCGCACTGTTACAGAAGCCATGCAGCAATGACTGTGTAGGGCACCCCAGTTCCTTGAATTCATCCTTGGACCAGTTAAGAGATCTGCAGAGATCTGGGATACAAGATTCCTCACTCACCATCATGTTTATAAGCCAAACTGGTCTTTGTTAACAAGGGAAAAGCCACTGTAGGATATCCCTGCAGCTGCTATGGGGGTGAGGGAGAGAGCAGTATATAGCAATATTCCTCCAGAAGGCAAGCAGGAGCTAAGGCCCAATAGGCTCTCAAATCACCGCTGGTGGTTTCCAGAGGAGATCCTAGTGTGCCACCTGATGGTTAGGGAACTATTGTCTGAAGAGGAGCATAATAGAGTTTTGGTGTGCATAAAACAACCAGGTGAACTGCATGGTGAACAGGAAAGGAAGCATAAGTTAAAAAGGTCTTTTGCCCCTTGAAAAAAGGGGAATGTAATGACTAGGGACAGGACAGGGGGAAGGGGGTAGACAGCACAGGGTGAGGGCACAGACATGTCTCCACTTACTGGACCATGGATGCTATACTACCAGCAGGAAAAGCCTCCAACTCTTAAAGTTTTCTATCAAACTTATCCCACAAGTGGGCTCTTTCCCAAGATATGCCTTCTGGCTATAAGCCATTTGGCTATGAGAATCAAGGTCCAGGGCATACAAGAGAGAAAACAATCACCTCCAGCAGGTCTCTGGAAAGGCAGCATATACATCTCCTAAATAAATGTATCAGTGATAGAAAACACCTCACCAACCTAGGGTTGCCAATCCCCAGTTGGGGGCAGGGGATCCCCTGGTTTAGAGCCCCTCCACCCACTTCAGGGATATTAGAAAGTGGGGGGGGGGTGGCTGCTCCATTATACCCTACGGAGACCGATCCCCACGGGGTATAATAAAGAATCAATATGGGGAGTATCTGGGGCTCTGGGGGGGCTGTTGTTTGAGGTAGAGGCACCAAATTGTAAGCATAGTGCCTGGTGCCTCTCCTAAACCCCCCCCCCAAAGTTTCAAAAAGATTGGACCAGGGGGTTCAATTTTATGAACCCCAAAAGAAGGGGCCTCCATCCTCCATTATTTCCAATGGAGGAAAAGCATTTAAAAGGAATATGGTCCCTTTAAATGTGATGGCCAGAACTCCCTTCAGAATTCAATCATCTAGTGACTTCGCAAAAGGGATGTCACATCCTTGCTCCTGGCTCCACCCCCAAAGACCACAGATATTTCGAGTTGGACCTGGCAACCTTACACCAATCAGATGTTGCCACTATAAACAGCAGGCTACCACCGAGGAGTTAAGAACCATGTTCCATTTCTCCACTGAGTAAATTGAAGGCCGCTTTTCCTCTTAGCATCTGGTGGATGAGAAAACCAGTCCAAAATCAATTTTAGGGTCAAAATTGCCCTGAAAAACTTGTCTCCCCAATCCTGAGCCATACCTTCTTGATTCTATGACTCACTACAAAGTTAGGCAGATCATGAGAGGGAGGGCAGGAAGGGATGAGCCAGTGCTCGGCTCTTGTGGCCCTTTCTCATATGCCCAGGCTAATGTTGATCACCACTTTGGGGTCAGGCAAGAATTTTCCTCCAGGCCAGATTGGCTCAGGGATCCTGGGAGGTTTTTTGCTTTCCTCTGGGCATAGAGCAGGGGTCACTGGGGTAGTGTGTGTGTGTGTGTGTGGGGGGGAGTAGCTGTGAATTTCCTGCATTGTGCAGGGGGTAGGACTAGATGACCCTTGGGATCCCTTCCAGTTCCATTTTTCTATGTTCCCTCTTCTGCCTTTCACTACTGCTTCCATTGCCCCTGGAACTTTGTAGAAGGGCAGTGTGCTGTAGTGGTTAGATGGACCCACTGCTGGACCTCTGATGGCACCTGTATTTTTGGCCACTGTGTGACAGAGTGTTGGACTGGATGGGCCATTGGCCTGATCCAACATTGGCTTCTCTTATGTTCTTATGATCTTATTATGTATGTTCTTATGTTAGAGTACCATTCTAGGAACTGGGAGACCCGGGTTTGAATGCCTTCGCTGTCATGGAAACTCACTGGGTGACCTTCAGCCAGTCACACCCTCTCATTCTAACCTACCTTGTAGGGTTGTTGTTATGAGAAGAAAACGGAGGAGGGGAGAACAATGAAAGAGCCACTTTTGGCCCCCCCTGGGAAGAAACGCAGGGTATAAATATCTAAATCAATGAATGCACCATCTCCATTTGGATCACATCACCCTTCTTTTTAAAACATATCTGCACCCCAAAATCCTGCAAAGACACACACAGCATGTTTTGCTGCCACAGTTTGGATTCTGCAGAATAATCAAATTTCCTCTCTGGGCGATCACTTCTCTTACAGGGTTATGCCAGCAGCACTCACCTTGCTAATAACTTGGTAATAAGGATGCTTCTCATCCATCGGAGGTGGGGGGATGTCAAAGGACCGCCTCCAGATCTTGACCTGCTCCTCACCATGCTTGGCTGCGGTCTCGGCCTTGTTGAGTCCCGTCAGGCCCCCATAGTGGCGCTCGTTCAGGCGCCAGGTGCGCACCACGGGCAGCCACATCTGGTCAATGCCATCCAGGATATACCAGAGGGTGCGGATCGCCCTCTTCAGCACGGAGGTGTAGCAGATGTCGAACTCGTAGGCGGCATCCTTTACAGCCTGGGCCCCGCGCTTGGCTTCCTCTCTCCCTTTCTCACTCAGTTCAGCGTCAAACCAGCCGCAGAAACGGTTCTCCTGGTTCCAGGTGCTCTCGCCGTGCCGCACGATGACAAGGCGGTGGGTTGGCATGGCTCTGGTGGAAAGGGAGAGGCTCAGCAAAAGGCCAGCACCGGTACAGGAAGGAGGAACTCCAGCCCTGCCCTGAGCACCAACACCCAGAATGGACGTGCTCCCACTATTTATACGACTCTTCCCTCCCCCCCCCTTTAAACCTTCTGGCCAATCAGTGCCTACTTTGGAGCAGAAAGACAGCTGCAGACAGCCAGTCACATTTTCCCTCCAGGCGACAGCCTACAGGCAAAAATAGCAACTGGGAGAAGTTCCCCTTGCGTCTAGGCCAGAAATAGCTTGGCAGGCCTGTGACCTTCTCTCTGGGGCTTTTACTGAAGGAGAAGACAGGAAAGGGGGCCGAACCCGGGCTCCTGGGATCCACCTTGCTGGTACTGTAAAGAAAGCAGCCTCCAGTTTCAAACTGCTGCTTACTCCCAGGACTTTAAAGTGCCCAAAGGCAAAAGGAGAAGCCAGGGCTGGATTCTCATGCGGCTTGCTAACACCTGGACAGAGATGGGAGCAAGGAGATCTAGGGCTGGAGGGTGGATTAGGGCAACGAGGGAATAACACAGGCAGACAGAAAGTGGGGTTGCGCAGGAGCATAGGGGATATGGTCAGTCCCACCCACCCCCGTCCCTGCTCATACAAGGGAATGCTTCAAAATGTGCATGGAATTAAGAGCCTTCAACATAGAGGCAAGGAAAGGCAGGGATACTTTTTAAGGTTTTTGCAGTTGATCTTCTGATGTTTGAACTAAGACCTGATGGGGATAAAGGTAAGGCTTGCAGCTTATGGTTACCAACCTCCAGATAGTGGCTGGAGATCTCCCACTATTCAGAGATCAGTTCAGCTGGAGAAAATGGGCCTCTCTGGAAACTGAGCTCTATGGCATTATACCCCATATCCCTCCCCAAACCCCGTCCTCCTCAGGCTCCACCCCTAAATCCCCAGGTATTTCCCAACCTGGAGCTGGCAACCCTACTGCAGCTGGTTCTGTAGCACCTGGACACTCCTAGGGAGTTGGTGGTGGTGACGTCATGTTGCACCCAAACGACTGATGGTGACCCCGTAAGGTTTTCAAGGCAAGAGACATTAAGAGGAGGTTTGTCATTGCCTGCCTCTGCACTGCGACCCCAGACTTCCTTGGTGGTCTCCCATCACAATGCTAACACCAGGGCTGACCCTGCTCAGCTTCCAGGATCTAACGAGATCGGGCTAACCTGGGCCCATCCAGGTCAGGGCACCTAGGCACTTGGCAAACAGCCAGTCCAGTGTCCAGTCTTTAACCCCACCCTAAAATCCATCCTTCCCTTAAGCCTGATGATCAATCTCTATTATGCCATTTGTTTAAAAAAGGCAACAATTCTTCATTTTTAGAGCTTGAATTGACTGGACTGAGAGGAGCACAGGAAATGAGTGGAAAATTGTGATTGAGCCTACAGTTCCCAGACTGCCTCACTTTCCAAAGGAGGCGGTGGCTTTTGGGTCCTAATGCTCCTTTTTTTTTTTTTTTTAATCCAGCTAGCTTGCAGTAATAATGGCTGTTTGACCGATGGGGTAAAAATATCCACACAAATATCACAACTAACCTTTTCTCGTTGCATCGCTTGGCATACCCCTAACTATGTACAACAAACCAGGCTATTTTATGCTGAACCCATGACTTTCCAGTGTGCATTTACATGTTACAAAACACAGCTGCGTGCTCTGGTTCTAGAAACAATTCATAACAAGCAATCTGCTTGAGGGTTTCATGCGTATATGTGTCCAGCTGGATATGCACAGTTGCCAACTATATTTCTGGCCTTTCCTGGGGTGGGGTGAGAGGGAAAAATCAGCGAAGAAGGCTTTGCCCATCACTACATTTCCATGCTGGGGAAAATAGTCACCTACTGAATTTCTGCTTCCCATGCAATTATTAAAAAGCACAGTAGCTGTAGCAGGCAAACAAGAGGGTGATGAGCACATGATACAGTTGGATCGCCATAGAAATGCAAGAATCTGCTGGGTCCATTTCACTTTTCCTGACTCAGGCGAACAGCACGTGGTCCATTATCATCTCAGCCCTCCACTTAGTTCTAGCATCAGTCATTTTATTTCCAGTGGTTAGTTGCACAGTGGTATTTTACAATATGATGGGAAGATATTCCCCCTACTCACCTTTTTGGAACCTGTGGGAGCTTGGATGGAATTATATCTACCTTTACCAGCATGGTATGGATGTCAGAGCGTAGGCCTATGATCTGGGAGACCCAGGTTTGAATCCTTATTGTGCTGTGGAAGCCCTCTGGGTGACCATGGGCCAGTCACTCTCAGCCTCCCCTATTTCTCAAGGCTATTGGGGAATATTGACGGCACAATCTACTATAGGTCCCCATTGCGGAGAAAAGTGGGGTATAAATATTTAAATACATACTGACCACTGTATCCCCTCACTACCCAGAGGTTCTTGGAGCCTCTATTCCTTTTATGGGGAACTATCAGACATGCTGAGAAAATAGAACTTCCATATTCAGAAGAAGTATACTTCTGACTACTAATTGTCAAGGGCGGGTGACCATGGGCCAGTCACTCTCAGCCTCCCCTATTTCTCAAGGCTATTGGGGAATATTGACGGCACAATCTACTATAGGTCCCCATTGCGGAGAAAAGTGGGGTATAAATATTTAAATACATACTGACCACTGTATCCCCTCACTACCCAGAGGTTCTTGGAGCCTCTATTCCTTTTATGGGGAACTATTAGACACACTGAGAAAATAGAACCTATAGAAAATAGAACCTATACTTCTGACTACTAATTGTCAAGGGCAACAAGGAGGGGGAAGTGCTGTTACCTTCCTGCCCTGTTTCTGGGCTTCTTAGAGCAATTTGGCTGGCCACGGTAGAAACAGGATGCTGGACTACATATGCCTGATATCTAGCAGGGTTCTCCTTACGTTCTTATGGGTGAAAGGGCCATGCAGAAGAACTGCATTTTGATAATGAGGGAGCGTTGTTCTGGTGGGATCCAAGTTCTCTAACTTCCCTTGCCTGTAACAGGAAAGTTTGGTTGAAGAAGTATTCTGCGACTTTAACTGGGCAAAATCCAGCAGGTGTAGTTTTCCCACTGATGATTGTAGCAACGTGGAAAGTTCATTATAGTGGTGGAAGCAGCACGGGAGTCTTCCTGTCAGGTGTCAACACTAAGACAGCAGTATTAAGGGCTGCTTTTCAACGACTTCAGCAGCACTGAACTGGATACGAGGGTGTGCAGCCATTCCTCCAGGAACCTCAAATGCCTACAGTGATAGCAACATCTAGTGGGGAACACTTTAGGCAATTGCCCACCAGGTGGCACCATTACACAAGCTCAAAAAAATGAAGGAAACTCCTGACCTGTTCTTCATCGACCAGAACCCCCCCCCCACCACCACCATCACCATGTGCTACAATGCACATTACATAGGATTTTAGTAGGCATTAATTCCCCCTGTTTTCCTATAGGTTGCCAGGCATTGCGCTTGGTGACATTCTTCTCTCCTCAATGCTACGCTTAAAAGTACAAGTCTAGTGGGGAACACTTTAGGCAATTGCCCACCAGGTGGCACCATTACACAAGCTCAAAAAAATGAAGGAAACTCCTGACCTGTTCTTCATCGACCAGAACCCCCCACCACCACTATCACCAAGTGCTACAATGCACATTACGTAGGATTTTAGTAGGCATTAATTCCCTCTGTTTTCCTATAGGTTGCCAGGCATTGCGCTTGGCGACAATGCTACGCTCCTCAATGCTACGCTTAAAAGTACAAGAGACATCTCCGATCTGGCAACTTGGGTTCATGCTTCAAGCCACCTTTCTCGCTGAGACGCAAGGCAAGATTGCAGGATATAAAGCAATGTGACCAGACAGCATAAGACAACAAATGAACAACGCAACAAGACGAAGATCACAGAATGAGAAGACAATGTGAACAACATACTCTCTAAGGCAGAGGTGTCAAACTCATTCGTCACGAGGGCCTGATCTGACATAAATGTCATTTTGTCGGGCCGGGCCATGTGTGCCATAAAACATAACGCCAGGTACCGGAGACATAAACTGTATAAAGGACAGCAGCTGGTAAGTTGGGGTAAGGCTTCGTGGGCTGTGAGGGGGGTGCAAAGGAAAACCCACATGGGCAAACTGCAGAGCCAGCGGTGCAGCACCGGGGCAGACGTCCCCACGCTGCTTGACTGCTGCAGACAAGGTTGCTCCGCCATGATGAAGCCACAATTGGAGTTGCTCTGCCCATTCTGCCTCGAGCAGCCTCCTCTGCTAAGCTCCCTCCCCTCCCCTCCCCAAACACCACTCTCCCCAAATCTCCAGGAATTTCTCAATCTGGACCTGGTGCCCCTACTGGTACGATGAGCCAATTCGATGAAGAGGAGATGAATTAACACTGGGGTGACAGGAGTTAGTCGGCAGGTTTGCATTTTGTGGCAGAAACAACTGTGAATCTGGGTGTGGCGCACATTAATTTAGGGAGGGATTATACCTAAAACGAATAAACTATATATCCTTACAAGAATCCATCACTTACCTGTTCAGCTCTCTCTGTACTGCTGGCTTTGTAGCCAATTGTATTGTGGCATGCAAGATCAAAGGCCTCTTGCATTCCTAAGAGACCATTATGTCCCATCACAATCACCAGTGAGCAAAGCCCCCACTGTTTCAGGCATACACTAATGCACTAAGAAGACTTCCTAAAAAGACTTTCTGTGTGGTTTGTTTGGCCTCAAGAAGTTCCTCCCACTATCAGTGTCTTGCAAAGAGGATACTCAGTCTAGGTTGCCTCTTTTGTTTCTAGCAAGGCTCAACTGATCTCCGTGCCATTAAAAGCTACACCTGTTGAATTTCTGCTTGTCACAAAGCTGGCAAAGGGACATAACTTCTGATAGGAAAAAAGTAGCAGTTCTAATCTTAATGCTTTATATGGTTTATATTTGTAAAGCCTTGAAATTTATGAAGACAGCCTATGCTTGCGCATACCCATGCAGATATCCCTCTACTTGCCACAGAAATTTAATGGTCTGAGGACCACAGTTCTTGGGGAGATCCATTACTATTTTCCCGATTCTTTTTGAAAAATAAATGTTACAGAGACTGATCAGATTTTAATTTTTCCCCTGGAAGCCATTTATTTCTTTACTTCATTTATACCCTAACTTTCTCCCCAATGCAGCTTAAATCATTCTCCTCTCCTCCACTTTCTCCTCACAACAACCCTGTGAGGAAGGTTAGGCTGAGAGCGTGTGACTGGACCAAGATCACCCAGCAGGCTTCCATGGCAGAGTGGAGAGTCGAACCAGGGTCTCCCAGATCCTGGGTCTAACCCTCTCAACCAGGGGTGTCGAACTCATGGAGGGCCGGATCGGACATAAATTGGACCTTGTCGGGCCAAGCCATGTGTGTCATAAAAAGTAATGCCAGGTAGCAGAGATATAAACATTATAAAGGACACAAACACAAAGATTTTTTT